>NC_051179.1:87977723-87999986 GCF_013339695.2 Rhipicephalus sanguineus
GGCAAAGCGGGCAGCGCAACGCAGCTTGGGGGGCCCAGCGTCTTGGGTGCCCAGTTCCCAAACTCTCTATTCTCACTAATCACGACTGGTCCACAAAAAATGAAGAAGGCAACAGTTAGCCCAACAAAAAGAAAGAGAGAAAGGCAAAGAAAGGGGTGGTGGAAAGAAAGAGCAATAGAGAGAATAAAAACCTTGAATGGTATATTATAGCAAGGGGGCGCGAAAGGCAAGTAAGGGTGAGGAGGAGCGAAATACATATAGAAAGAAATTGAAGGAAACACAAAAAACAGAGAAAAAAAAAACAGATAGCAAGACAGAAACAAAGAAATATAGAGAAACAAAAAAGGAGAGAGCAGGACACACGGAGAGAGAGACCAAAGCTAGAAAGAAAGAGGAAGAAGAAATAGAGAGAGAGAGAGGGCAAAGGGAAAAAGACAGAGAGCTAAAAAGAAAAATGAAATGGATGGTGAGAGAAAGAAAGAAACAGTGATAAAAAAGATATAGGAAAAAGAGAGAGAGATAGAAAAAGATAAAGAAAGCGAGAAAATAAAGAGAAACAACGAAGGCTACCCAGCTCCGCTCTTCCTTCATGCTTGGCACTATAGCGCTAAGCTGGCATAACTTTTGCATCGTCGGTAGAACGCCTTTGTATGGTTCAGTCCAGGTCCCGTATTCTCAAGCGATCGCAAAAGGCGATAGTATCGCGTTTGATGACGTAGGATTTGATGTGTTCAATAAGTAAAAAAAAAATCACAGCATATTCACGGAGTGAATGATGATGAGTGGGCGAAGCTGCGGAGGTTCATCGGTAAACCGTGAATCTTCCGTGAATTTTGCCCAGTACATCATCACCGACGTGAGATCGGGCGCGTTTATACTAAAGGTTCGATGAGTTATGACGACTTGCAGCTCACTTTAATTTTACATGTACCGCTGTGAATTTCATTGTTTAGAAAACCATTGCTTTTAGAAAACATCTGGCGTCTTTTCATTTTGCTTTAGAAACATCTGGCGTTCCTTTCGTTTTGCTTTTACAAAACATCTGGCGTCTTTCGTTGGTTTATTTCATCAATCAACGGCGTTTTGAACAAAATTTTTATTGTTTAATCACGCACAGGAGAAATCTCACCAGGCACTACCTTGGAGGTAAACAATGGCTGCTAATGGCAATGAGAGACAGAAGAAGTCGGCTTTTAGCTAACACTTACACTTCTACTTCTACTAACGTTTCCTATTGGAACATGCCAATGGCTGCTAATGGGGAATGAGAGACAGAAGAATTCGGCTTTTAGTTAACGCGCACGCTGCGAATTTTTTATTGTTCAACAACGCACAGGAAAAATCTCCCACCGGCACCACCTTGGAGGTCAAAGCGTAAGAATGGTTACGCACTACGACTACTACTACGACTACGAGGGACGGACGGGTGCCGCCTTAAGGAGCTTCGCCCCTAAAACACTTACCCGAGTGCGGCGTTTTCGAGCGTGTGCTGCTGCTTCTACGCAGTGGCCAGGCTTGCCGGCTTGGCTGTGGCTACTTGAAGTTTTGTTGAAAGTGCTTTCAACGTTTTTTGTTCGATTATTTATGCACAGTATAATATTTAAAGAATGCAACTTTGCGTGAAACGTATTTTCGTTGAGAGTTTAACACGGTGTACTCGGAGAGTTCAGCTGTAGCGTGCCGCCGCAGCGACATCGTCTCAAGATGTCAACATGTTTTCCGGCTCGCGATAAGCCACGCGGGGCGATCGGAGATCTGTTCGTTCCGCTTGTTCGTTCTCCTGGGGAAGAACAAGCGCGCTGATTGGCTGAAGCGGGAGATGCCACTCAAGGCCGGGGGGTGCCGCCATTTCTTTTTTTGCTTGATCTTTTCTTTTTTGGTGACGTCATATCGCGGCATAACGAGTGGGGTGATCGGAGATCTCTGTTCTGCGCCGTTCGTTCTGTACCCATTCTGGCGGCGTACGCGATTGGCCGAAGCCGGAAAAAACCACGTCTCTGAGGGGCGTAGCCATTTTTCTTTTTGCTTGTTTTTTTTATTTTTTGGTGACGTCATACCGCGCCATAACGAGCATGTCGTCTGCTACAAACGAACGGAGCGCGAGACCGTTCGCACGTGTTCTCTCGAGCGAAGAAATGGCTTCGCACGGCATGATGCGGCGGTTGCGGCTGCCGCAACAGCTGATTTTGAGAAAATGGCGCTTGCGACGTGTGCTTTTCTTGCGGATGGAGGTGCGAGATGCGTTTGAAGACATGAGCGAGTGCGGCGTCGCTTTCTGTTCTCGAAACGAACAGTGCGAACAAAATGAACGGGCCTGCCACTGGGCTTTGGTCTTACGCGCAGGGACTTCTTAGTTGAAAAGCGCTACCAGCTACTGCCACGTGTCGTCCCGGTCCTCACTCGTGAACGACGGCCCCAGCGGGCACGACGGCGTAGCGATCTGTGTGGGTGCACTTTTATAAAAGCCAGCAGAAGCTCGTTTTGACGATTCGACACCCGGGAGCCAAGCCAGACATTCCGGTGGGACGACATTTTGAAAAACTGCGCCAACCGCTACTTATCTCTTTTTTTTTTCGCGTGCGCGACTTAACATAGCGAGCACGTTAGAAAAACTAACACCAATAAATATCAGCGCTCAAACCTATTGCTGTTTCAGAAACTCTTTGAGCTTGAAAAGAAAAACAATATCTTTTCGTATAACAACTGTATTTATTAGAAGGCGAGAAACACTTCGTTTTGAAATATACGGTCCCCTTGCCGAGGACAAACGATGCGCGTCTACTTCCGGAAAGCTCGCCGCTCACCGCTTGACGATTGGCTGTCCTCTTCCTCTCGGCGGAAGAGAGCTGCGGACCGCCCACTTTTGTGACGTAACACCGCCAGAACGAACGCGGAACGAACAGAGATCACCGATCCTCCCCAACGCACGGTTCATGTTCCTGGGACTATAGTGTACTAGAATAATTTCCTAGTGACGCGTCTGAGAAGGAGCGCGCGTGCCCGTTTGTGTAGACGCCACCAGGCGCTGCCACTGCGCCTTTTTCTAGTTGACCGGTCGCTCTCTCCCCCGCTGCGTTCAACTAGAGTACACTCTAGTTCAACGCTCTCCTTCTCCGCGTTTGTAGGCGTTCCTTAAGCACCGGACTCATTGATTGCTGCGCAAAAAGACTGCATTTACTATAGTATAGTGTGAAGAAATGTTGTGAAAACCACAGCAACATATAGTATCGACAACGTCGTCTGCTAGCGTAAATGCTACAGACCGGCGGATTCATTGCAGTTCGGGACATCGCCTGCAGCAGTATCTATTCGCATTTCTTCATCATCCATTTGCACAAACCCATCATATGAGTAACTCTGCATGTTTTTCTTCGATTGCGAAATATCTAGCACAACATTCAAATCGCATGCTCATCGCAAACTACACAAAAGTGCTCAGCAATGTCTACGCTGTGTTGCTATGCCAGAAGGCGTACGATGAAATAACGGCCTCGACGGACGCATATTGATGGTGGTAAACTTTTCGTGATTTATTCTCGGTTACAGAAACGCAGCCAAACAAGATTATTCCGGCATTTCCTTAAGGTGGATTCACACGAGCGGACGGAGGAGGAATTTTCGCAGAGGACGGCGCATCACGTGACGCGCGCGTCATCGAAAGTCGCCGCCCTCGCCTAGTCAGTTCTCCTCCGCTCGCGGCACGGATGGAATTGCCTCACCGCTATTTCGATCCGTACGCTTGACGGTCGTCTGCCCACGATCGAGCGGATTCAGTGTGAAATCTGTCAACGTTGGTCGGATGAGCGTGGCTAGAAAGGAGGCTGTCGGTTTTAAAAAAGCCTGCAGATCCCACGCATTGTGGGAATCGATGTAATGCGAAGCAGCCAGCAAAGAGCAGCATACATCGTCTTGTATGTCATTGAGGAAAATGCGTGTCATGGTTTTCATGTTAACTCCTATTATTTATGTTCGTCACACAGTAACGTCACGCAATACCAACTTCGGGGTCGATCAAGCTAGAGAAACGGCCGCCAGCGCCCCATGAGCGTGGTACGCAAGTCATGCTGTACATGACATACGTGTCATGACTTTCATCTTCACTCGTGTTATTTATGTTCCTCACACGGTCACGTCGCAAGATACCAATTTTGGTGTTTATCAAGCTAGCGAAACGGCCGCCAGCACCCCATGAGCGTGGCACGTAAGTCATGCTGTACATGACATGCGTGTCATGATTTTCACGTTAACTCGTGTTTTTATGTTCGTCACACAGTCACGTCGCGCAAAACCAATTCCCGGGTAGATCAAGCTAGCGAAAGGGCCGCCAGCGCGCCATGATCGTGGCACGTAAGTCATGCTGTACATGACATGCGTGTCATTATTTTCATGTTAACTCGTCTTATTATGTTCGTCACATAGTCACGTCGCGCAATACCAATTTCGGGGTAGATCAAGCTAGCGAAACGGCCGCCAGCGCCCCATGAGCGTGGCACGTAAGTCATGCTGTACGTGGCATGCGTGTCATGATTTTCATGTTAACTCGTGTTTTTATGTTCGCCACACAGTCACGTCGCGCAATACCAATTTCGGGGCAGAGCAAGCTAGCGAAATGGCCGCCAGCGCTCCATGAGCGTGGCACGTAAGTCATGCTGTACATGACATGCGTGTCATGATTTTCATGTTAACTCGTGTTATTTATGTTCGTTACACATTCACGTCACAAGATACCAATTTTGGTGTATATAAATCTAGCGAAGCCGCCGCCAGCGCCCCATGAGCGTGGCACGTAAGTCATGCTGTACATGACATGCGTGTCATGATTGTCATGTTAACTCGTGTTTTTATGTTCGTCACACAGTCACGTCGCGCAATACCAATTTCGGGGTAGATCAAGCTAGCGAAACTGCCGCCAGCGCTCCATGAGCGTGGCACGTAAGTCATGCTGTACATGACATGCGTGTCATGATTTTCATGTTAACTCGTTTATTTATGTTCGTCACACAGTCACGTCGCAAGATACCAATTTTGGTGTATATCAAACTAGCGAAACGGCCGCCAGCGCACCATGAGCGTAGCATGTAAATCATGCTGTACATGACATGCGTGTCATGATTTTCATGTCATGACTTGTCATTTATGTTCGTCATACAGTCATGTTACACCATGCCAATTTTGGTGCACATTCGATGAACCAAGCGACCAGGAGAGCACAAAGTCGTAGGCGGCTAGATAGATAGATAGATAGATAGATAGATAGATAGATAGATAGATAGATAGATAGATAGATAGATAGATAGATAGATAGATAGATAGATAGATAGATAGATAGATAGATACGCTCAAAGTCGCAGAAGTTCGCTAAGAAATGCTTCGCATTTAAAAAAACCGCGTTTTTGTTTTGCGGCAACAACCGAATGTGCTTTTGTTGTGCGACGGTGAAAGAGGCGATGTTTTTCAGGTTTTTATTCTTAGCGCGTGGCCAGCGTGATGAGTGCGGTGAGGAAAACTATGAGTGACGAAGCGACCGTTACTTTTCTGTCCCTCGTTGAGGGTTTCCCAGCGCTTTGGAACATGGAACACTCGGACTACGCAAACGCACAGTTGCGCAACAGGCTGTGGCAGGAAATCGCAGGCGAAATGGCACAGCGGCATCCAGAGTGAGCGCCTTACTCTGTCGGTACGTAATGTTAGCTTGAAGTTTTTCTTTCTTTCTTTTTTTTGGGGGGTGATAACGTACTGCACAACCACAAAAATAGATACAGAGGCGGGGGAAAATAAGCTCGTATTCGCCTCTTTTGTGGTTGCGCAGTTCAGCGTGCACCAACTTGACACAAGAAACCTTTGCTTTATTTTTCGGAGTGTTCTTCGAGCGTTATCTTTGCTCTTCCTGCTTGACCATGTGCAGAATTCCTGAAAACTGTGTTCGCGAACACCTTCAGGAGTGAGCAAAAAGGAAAGAAGACAAGGAAAAGCGGACGCAAATGACGCGTACGCCCGGAAGTGGCGATTCTACTCCTGCCTCACATTTCTTGAACAAGTGATCATGGCAGGCTGGTCAGCGAGGAGTATGCAGAAAGCCAAAGCGTGAGCTGTTTTTTCTCGCCACTCACATTATTTTAGCTGGGCTTGATTTAGTGACGCGCTTTCAATCGTTACTTTTGGAGAATTTTTTCCCGCTTGACATAATTTAAATAGAGTGTTAATATTTGTGGGAACGTATATTGCTTTCGCAATGCCCTTTTTTTTCTACTTAAAGTAAAATCCAGTTGAACTAAAACACCACCGCAAAGAGCGCCTGCCATTTGCTTTTGCAAAATTCTGGGTGGCCTCGCTATTTTCACGAATGTAGTCTTTTTTTTATCCTTCTGCGGCTAACACTGCAAGTGTGTCAATGCTAGCATGACACCAAAAAACTTTTTCTTTCTTATGTCAATAAATTTCATTTTCTTATGCAACGTTACATGCCATAGGCTTCCTACAAATCCGGAAAAACATGTTTTCCGTTTATTCATTGCTGTGATACAGCCGTCTGGCCTGGTCACCGACACTGTTGCCACAGAGGAGCATCCAGCTCACGAATCTACAGCAGCACCTGATGAACAGCCGCACGTTTCTCCTCAAGATGAAGGAAGTGCAGCTCATGTAAAGAAAAAAAACGGAACGCGGACCTGATGTCACAGCGCACAGCAGCATTGCAAAAAGTGGCCGATGCACTGTCAAAAGACGAATCAAAGGACTCTTTGATTCGTCTTTTGAGCAGCTCTCTTTGGAAAGCTCGTGGCTACATACCTTCGCCAGTTGAGCCCCAGTGCTTCCCTAAGGTGTCAAAAGGATGTCATCGATGCGATACTGCCGTATCTTGACGAGACGCAAAACCGGGAAGAAAGTGCATTGTGAAAAGTAGATAGATTTACCAGCGCGCAAAAGATGTGTGTGTGTGTCCTTCCTAAATGTTCCGTCTTTTGTGCGCTGGTAAATCTATCTTAATCATGAACCAACTCGCCCAAGTAGCCGTTTTAGCAGTGAAAAGTAGAAGTGCAATTTTGTTGAACATTTATTTTTTTGGACGTGCAAAGTCATGGCAACATTTCGCAATAAAAAGAACCCTACTGTTTCATGTGTCCGCTGCTTAAATTATGCTTAAGAAATAGTCACTTTTTTCGCTCATGTGTAACAAAAATGGTCCATGCTTGTTCTTATTGCAAAGCATCAAAGACCAGGAAATAGCACAAGTAGCATATAAGTAAATGGCTTAGAGTAAATAACGTACGAGTCACCTATAAATTCAACATTCAGCCTTCAAAAACATAACACTCGTAAAAAGTTGAATAATATGAGTGCGTGCTGGGTGATAAACACATTGACTTCACAGGTACTTTTTTTACATCACCTTTGCATAGACGAAGGCCTACATAACACAAAGTTTCACTAGTGATGAGCCCTGTGCCTTGACACATTCACATATGCCGCGTCATTCTGCCAAGGCACTGCACCTAATCCAGTGAAAAAGTCACACATGTCTTCACGAATCGAGCATGCTGTTGCCCAGAGCCGGCCGCGGCTTGATCGAACCGAGAAGAAAGTACTTTGCTGCTCCACTGGTGTGTCGGCTGGTGGTGGAAGTTCAGTCGCCAAGAAGTTGTGCAAAACACAAGCTGCTGCAACATACTTCGTCGCTCTTTTTGGCGTCGCTGCCATGGTGGTGTGTAGGCACCTAAACCGATTGGCGAGGATTCCAAACCCATTCTCAACTACTCTGCGGGCTCTTGACAACCTGCAGAGAAACAAGAAGACAGATGAATGCATGTAATTTACACAAAGCGAAAGATTTGTAAACCAGTCGGATAAAAATAATAAGTTTAATGTCATGCAATGTTCACTTACGTAGCATAACGATAATAGTATCATGCAGTGTGTACGTTCTACGTATAGTGCAAAATGCACTTCATGTGGGTACTAGACGCGCCGCCTCAGTGCAGGACTGTCAGGTGTATGAAAATGTTGTATGATATTTGAACACGGAATAACAGTAGAGTGTTTGCTGAGAGGTGGCTGAAACATCTGTAAATGCATGAAAAATTCTAACTGACCTAGGGGCACGAAGTCATTGTGGTTTCGGCCAATGTATTTGAACAGCAACACACAACCTTAGTTATGAAGCTCTTCAGTGACTGCTGCTCATCTGTAGTTGAAGATGAGCTGCCGTGAGGTCAAGGTATCACCTCCAAAAGGCTTCATCAAGTTTTCTCTCAGAGGAAAAGCATCATGTCCCACAATAACTGCCGGCATGTGGAGCTCCGGCGTTGTTGACACTTTCACAGATTTGGGCAGTCCCGCTTTGTTGTTATCGATTGCTTTTTGTAGAGGAGTTGTCTGCCAAATTCCACCGTCACCTTTTGAACCAGGGGCACCAATGTCCAAGTACCTAAACCTATACTTTGCATCGACGAGCGCAAATAGCACTATACTGAATGTTTTCTTGTAGTTGAAATACAAAGAGCCTGAATTTTTTGGCTTGATGATGGACACATGTTTTCCGTCTATCGCACCTGCACAATTTGGGAACTGCCACTTTGCTTTGAAGCCTTGCATGACCGCAGACCAATCTTCACAAGTCTTGGGAGACTTCAAGAACTCGTCTTTCAGCTCCAGGTAGATGGCCCCACATGTCTCATCTATGAGCTGGTTGACAGTTGAGTGTCCCACCCTGAACTGCCGGCTTAAGGAGTGGTGTGTTTCTCCTAATAAAGAAAGAAAAAAAAAAGTTCTGTTAAAAAGGTAAGCAAAACTAGAACTCTACATCTAAAGAAATGTGGAGATTCGATTTGCTCACTCTAACTTGTGTTAAGCGAATCTTTCATGAAGCAGCTATTTTAGTGCCATAAAACTAATAATAACTACTGGGGTTTTACGTACCAAAGCCATATATGATTATCAGGTACGCCGTAGTGGAGGGCTCTGGGACTTTTGTCCACTTGGGGCTCTTTAACGTGCACCAAAAAACGCACCGTACACGGGCCTCTACCATTTTTACCTCCAAGCCCCATAAAACTGCATTCAATTCACTCAGTCTTATTTATCACCATCTTCACACAAGTTTGTACAACGTTTATGCGCGGAACCGGTCAAAACGTTCTAGCGTTATAATGCTTCTACGCACAAAATTAAGTTCATTATATAAGTTGAAATACACATAGTACTCCACTGCGAGACGTTAATGCAGTCATAACGCGAAGGTCTAGATGTGTTTGTCATTGTATGCGGATCGAAGTGAGACGTTAAAGACGGGTTCGTTTGTTTCTTCTTTTTGTTTCGTACATGGCTAGTGGATGGCTAGTGGATACTGGCACACGCCCACGTCATACGCGACGTGAAGCCCGCAATTCACAAGACAACACCAGACGTTGTACAAGGAAGACGGTGAAGCCTTCGCATAGCGCGTCACATCAAAAGTGTCACTTCATACTTAAAATTGACGCAGAAGGTAGCGCTTACCTGTGGCGAGGAAGCGAAGAGTAATCTGGAGTCTTGTCTTCGCTGGCACGGAAGGCCTCATTACAGTTTCTTGCCGCTCGATTCTACGTTTAACGCGCGCCAAAAGTTCGAAAAACTGCGTGCTGCTGACGCGTAGCAGGAGTTTGTATTCCTCCGGATCGCACTCGAGTAGCTCTTCATAAAGTAAGCTCTGAACACCAAGCGTCTTTTTGGAGATCCATGGCTTCATCCACCACAATCGTTTCTTTTTTTCAAACTGCACCTCGTCGTCTTCACTCACTTCAAGTAGAACAGCCAACGCGCACAAACGTCGTTTCGAGCAGTCATCTATCTTGGAATGCACTCTTGTTCCCGGTACTCTAGCGCTGAGACAAGCGTTGCGTAAACGTTGGAGTTGAGAGTATGCACGCGGATTCCGCGAGCCGCGCTCCGGCTGTGTGGATGCGACGTCTCCGCGGCTGCGCCGGATCCAACTGATCACGTGACTGTTCGGTCCGCGGAGAAGCGGGATTTTTCCCTCGCGTGTGGATCCAGCTTTAACTCATTTTACGGCATGCAATGAGACGTACTACATGGAAGCATCCCACATGTAAGCGTCCGGAGAAAAAAATAGTCATCCGCCATTTTTTTTTCACAAGAACTGCGACGTTGAACGTAGCGTCGCAGGGGACGCGCACGAGGCAAACAGCTGCAAAGCGCGTCTGAACCGGCCCAAACCGGCGCGAACTGGTTCCGCGACTAGAAAAAAGCGCAGCAACGCCACCAGTGACGTCTACTGGCGTTTGCTTCAACCGGCCTATTGTCCCTGCCTCCTGGACGCGTCGCTAGGAAATTATTCTAGTACACTATACCTGGGACGTTCAAACCACGAAAAAACACGCGCTGGCAAAGAGCGAGTGCTGATAACACCCGAAGGTAATGCTCGATGAAAGCTTCAGCGTAAAAAAATCACAGCATATCCACGGGGTGAATGATGATGAGTGGGGCGAAGCTACGGAGGGAATCATCTGTAAACCGTGGAACTCTTCCGTGAAATGCGCCCAGTACATAATATAAAGAGTGTGAAACATCGTGTGTATATTAAACATCAAACTTTTATTGTACTGTTGGTTTACGTGGTCCCTTCATTATCACTTGTGATCGGTGAAATGCAAGGAAGAAGTCCGCTCCCGAGCGAAAGAGCGCCAAGAGCGACCGCATTCCCCGCTCGCCCTGTGCGAATTAAAGGCAAGGCTAGAGGGAAGACAGGACGCGCGTTCCACGACGCGAGGTCGGTAGCATGCCCAACGAAAGCCAACGGAACGCGATCGTGCAAGTGCTCGGCTTCGCATCGCCTCATGGTTCCATTTAGCGTCCCAAAACCAAACATATTGCTCAAGGTGTGCCTTGCGTTTTTCGTAGAAATAATTTCTTTATCATGTACATTAAGACGAAAAGTTGAAAGCTCACTAGAGTGTATCGCCCGCAAAGTATGTCTTTTAGTGTGATTTAACTCTCGTACGGCAGGGTCCTCGCGCCGTTGCCGGTCCACCTCGCCCGTTGACGATCGGGCGAGGTGGCTAAATACAACTACTACTACTACACTTTAAGAAAAACATCTGGCGTTCTTCGTTCTGCTTTTACAAAACATCTGGCGTCTTTCGTTGGTTTATTTCATCAATCAACGGCGTTTTGAACAAAATTTTTATTGTTTAATCACGCACAGGAGAAATCTCACCAGGCACTACCTTGGAGGTAAACAATGGCTGCTAATGGCAATAAGAGACAGAAGAAGTCGGCTTTTAGCTAACACTTACACTTCTACTTCTACTAACGTTTCCTACTGGAACATGCCAATGGCTGCTAATGGGGAATGAGAGACAGAAGAATTCGGCTTTTAGTTAACGCGCACGCTGCGAATTTTTTATTGTTCAACAACGCACAGGAGAAATCTCCCACCGGCACCACCTTGGAGGTCAAAGCGTAAGACTTGTTACTCACTACTACGATCACGACGACTACGAGGGACGAACGGGTGCCGCCTTAAGGAGCTTCGCCCCTAAAAATGCTGCGTATATCCACCGAGGATTGAACACTATAAGCTACCTTGAGGTAAAACTGTAATGACGCAAAGAAGACGGGGACGAAGCGAAGACACGAACAGACAGACACGGGCGCCAACTTCCAACTGTTTATTATCAGAAACCGCGCCGATTTATATACGCTGCCGAACAAGGTAATCCCATAACAGAAATTGAGACATCGCAGAACTAACAATTCATCATGTGCCATAAATACAGAGACAAGGCATGCGCCGGAACTGCACTAACGCGATCGAACTATGAAAACATGCCAGCACCTGTGAACACGTGCCAACCCTAGTGAGAGGTAAAAAGAATATCGCACATTCTAAGCTCTACATGTCTAAATGCTATCTTTCAAAAAGATAGCTTCTTTCTCGCTTAGATCGAGAGATGGGGCACTAACGCACTGGCTACCTGCCCTCTTTATTAGAAACGCTTCAATTGTCTCCCTTTCAGTGCGGCTGTTTGCTCTCCTAAGAAACGTGGTTTGGCTGAAGTGTGGCGCACAACCACAGCGCTTGCAGTGGTCTGCCAAGTGCCCGCCCATGTTGCTGCTAACCGCCAAGCGGTGCTCCCTTGCACGATCGTTGAGCTACCGCCTACGTCACTGAAATGCTAGACTTCACCACGAACCGACGGTTAACGGTGCCTTCGATTATTGCAAATATGTAGAGAGCACCGTTGAGCACCATGACCCAAAATTGACGTCGGCGGAATTACCAGATGGCGCCCTAACTTTTCCGGTTTGCTCAATAGCCAATCAGCGCGCACCAAATGCGATACTTTTGCGATTGTCGCCTTTTGAGAATACGGGCCCAGTTCACCCTGGGCAAGCATGGGCGCGTGGCCTAGTTCAATAAGGAAAGAAAAGGCGCATGGCCTAGCGCTCAAGACACTCGCTTTCGGACCGCGGGGACTCGGGTTCAAACTCAAGTCCCGGACAGAAAATTTTAAATGCGAAGTATTTCTTAGCAAACCTCAGGCACTTTGAGCGTATCTATCTATCTATCTATCTATCTATCTATCTATCTATCTATCTATCTATCTATCTATCTATCTATCTATCTATCTATCTATCTATCTATCTATCTATCTATCTATCTATCTATCTATCTATCTATCTATCTATCTATCTATCTATCTATCTATCTATCTATCTATCTACGTCTGGGTGCTCTCGTGATCGCTTCCATAGCTTCGTGTACACCAAAATTTGCATGGGAGGGTAAGAGGATTTGACGAATATGAGAGTCTGGGCATGACACGAATAACGTGAAAATCCTGTCGCGTACGTCGTCAAACCCTGTGCTGCAGACACGTGCGGCACATACTCGTATACTACGGAGCACGGTAAGCGCCAAATGTGATTGACAGTTTGTCTTCCCGCGAATGGCGAAAACAGACGTTCAAAAAAATGCGTTAAAAGGGGGTGGGTGCTCGAGCCGACGTTTCGACAAGTGGACTTGCTTCTTCGAGGCTGGAACTTCCAGCCTTCCGGAGTTCCGGGCTTGAAGAAGACAAGTCCACTTGTCGAAACGTCGCCTCGAGCCCCCACTCCCTGTTTACGGATTTTTTCATCGCAAGCTCCCATCTTCTCCTTCCTGCCGTTTTTTTTTGGAAAACAGACATTAATAATTTAACAGCGAGAGTGTATAGAGAAACCGACATCGGCAGCGTTGACCCGGTGAATGTAAAGAATAAAAATAAGGAAGCGAGCAGGAATTGAACCCAGGCATTCTGCGTGGCAGTTAAGTATTCTACCACAGTGCCACGCCACGCCTTGAAACTGCCTTAGAAAAAGACCCTGTGCAGGCTTAATGTCGGTGCAACGTCAATTGTGGTTGCAGTGTTTACTATCTAATTTTATAACAAAGCAATAAACATTACATATGTTATCCTATGATACGGCGTCATGCTGCGTAACCGTCAATTGTGGTTCCAGTGTTGGCTCCGCTGTTATTAGAGTCTAGTAAACATTACATTTGTATTCCTATGATTCGGCAAGCTGTATTCAAGCGTTGCTCCCCCCGGAGGAATACGCTAACGAAAGTTATATATGATATTCGCATCATCGCACCATGAAGTGCACTTCGGTTCGATAATACACACATATGTGCTCTAACGTGAGTGCTGAAGTTACGACAGACCGTAAGTTACCCTTTAAATTCCAGTCTTGTTCGATGTGCGTGGTAAGCCCACGACGCGCACACAACTACTCAACTTACAAAAACACGTCGATACACCTCGTAACGCTTGGGTCAAAGTAAAAAGAAAATGCAGCATAAAATTATTCGCTAACAGCTTGGCATGAGACCGATTCCCACAAAGCGGGAGGGTCTGCCAAATTTTTTATTATTTTTTCAGTGCGCGTCCGCCAGCTGTGGGTGAGGATTACATTTTGGAACACCACTGGCTACACTGAGAGGCCTGTTAATATGCCTGAGACCCGGCATCATCGGCTTGGCAGAGATAGGACACTTACGTGCACTGCGTGTGGGGCAGCCGAAACGTTTGAGCAACTCTTCTATCTATCTCCAGCGCTTCAAGCACAACGAGCCGCCTTACTCGCTGCACTCCGACGCCAGGGTCTACCCGCGGCTACACAGAAAAACATCCCGTTCTCTGCCTACAACCACACCCAAGTCGTCAAGGTGGTTCACTTCGTTGGGGAAAATAGGCTGGGCAACCGGTTGTAGAATGCACCCGCGGCGTCGTCAGCCATGAACGCCCCTGCCCTCTCCTCTTCCCTGCCTTATTTCGCTCTCCCCGTTCACGTGCAGACGCCGTGACGTGCTACCATTTAGGTTTGCAGAAAAAACGTCTTATTCTCTCCTCAAGCTCCCATCATCCTCCTGTAAGTCAATACAAGCTTCGCTCGAAAAACGTGAGCCGATTGCGCATAACGGGGCGCTCGCGAGTATAAGGCGAGCATGTGTCATATATACGGCGCATTGTAAAATGGACGCGTAGTATTAGTGACAACAGTTGGCAGAAAAGAGTCAAACTTTTCACTATCCTTCTCAGCGCCATCCATGTATTGGTAAAATGAGGGTTTTAGGCTATTCTCTCTCACAGTGCTCACGATACTACATGAATCAATATAATCTACCGCTTCTATTGTTTAAGCGCGGAATAAGTTGGACGGTTACAACCTGTCTGGGTCATTTCTTGTTCAAATGTTGTTGAAACTAAAGCACTGCAATGGCTCGGGTAAAGTAGTTCTCACGGCGGGCCCGGGCCGGGCTCGGGCCTGAAGCTCCGGGCTTAGGGCCGGGCCCGGGTTTGAGGTGGCGGGATCGGGTCGGGCCGGGCTTGGACTTTCCTGTGTTCATAAATGGGCGCTATAGTGAAGTACTGAATCGGTTTAGACTGATAAAGTGAACTCTAAGAACTCGAATGTCATTCATTTCACCATCATAAGTTTATTATCAGACGAGAAAATCAAGGTCAAAATTCCATTTTTTAAATTTCGCGTCGAAATCTCCGAGCCTGACGTCACAGATTTCAAACTGTATTTGTCGTATTTGGGGACATTGGCTCAATAAAATTTCCTTAAACTTGGTATGTTAAGTCTATGGCCCCCTCAAAGGTCAGTGTACTTCATTTCTGTGATGAGGAACTACGTAGGCCCCATTAGACGCCGTCAGAATCTAAGGTGTCACGGTGTCTGCTGCGCGAATTTAAAAGGACCGTCGCCACCCGCATTTACCTTTTTGCACGTTTCTCACTTACCAAGAGTCTTGTCCCGGCGAGCGTGGTGTTTTAGGAATCGCAAAAGAGTAATTTACTGATAACAGAGAAATTGTTTTTCTTTCTAGTGTCTTGTCAAGTTTGTTCCACATACGTTGCGCATACATACAGATGTTTCACATTTTGTCCCGAAAAAAAAAACGCTTTTTAATGTGGGGCAAGCTTTATGGAGAAATTTTATTAGAGTCAGGGGCGTAGCCAGAAAATTTTTTCGGGGGGGGGGGGGGGGGCGTGGTCCTACCATACTTTATGTACGTTCGTGTGTGCGTTTGTATGTGTGCGTGTATTATACACATGCAAAATTGAAAAAATCTCGGGGGGCGTTTGAACCCCCCCATCCTCCCCCCACCTTCTGGCTACGCCCCTGTTTAGAGACAAGTACTGAACTTCTTTCGCTCCTTGCATATGGGGCTACTTGATTTATCTGAAATGGCCGAACTAAAGGCATATATACCAGACGCTTATATATTTAACATGTCGTTATTCAGTGCTTTATTTATATTCATTACGATCTTATATTCCAAATGTTATCCTGTAATGGCAGTAATAAATGTATTATAAAAAATATATACCTGTAACTTATCGCAAGAGCGATCACAGAGCTCCAAAGCGGGGAAGCGTTTTTTGAAATTTCCAGGCTTCCACTAAAACGAAAGGAGTGCACGGAGTCTCGTTACATAAAATTCCTATACAGACACATTCATTTTCCGTGGCTTCGTAACGGCCCCCAGTGGTCATGTGGCGCGAGATGGACGCGCGCAGCCAGCTTGGTGTGCCCAATTTTTTAACATTTTAACTTTCGCCTTTTTTCCGTTATATCAGGGTCGAAACCCACCACCACTAGCAGGCCGCATTCACAAAAATTTACTCCCGCAAGAGCCAGCACAGTAACGCAGCTAAAAGCGCGCGTGGAGGGAGGGGGGATAGGTCATACCAAATGTCAGCTAACGTTGCCATTTAAAAGAACAGCTTTCCCATATATCACATGTGTGTGGTTTCTGAAGGGTATTTCGCGGCAGGATTCCAACAACATATCGATACCTATCTTCAACATGACTGATATCTGGACGCCGATTTTGAAATATAGAGTTTTGTTTCACGGTTAGGTATCAACACATGGTGGCCGCAGGGGATGCCTCACGACAAAAAAAAACCGGCATTTCCCCGAAGGGGAGTATGAGGAAGTGCGAAGCACGGGGTGATGCTATGAGGGGGCGCGCGCGACTAAACTGCAGTAAACTGCAGAGCCGAGCGAAGGAGACGGCAGCGAGAGAGCACGCGCCAGCCGACCCACGGAGGTCTGGCCGTTTTTAAGTGCAAAGCACTTTTACTGATGATGATGATCTGTCTTCCGTACTCGTTCCAAAGAACCCGCAACGCGTTCAACTTGTTGGCGGCGTTGCGCACGCCCGAGATGGGGCTCAGGTTGTTGTCGAACCAGAGTCGATCGCACACCGCGCGGCTATATCCGAAGCTGCGGTCCAGGAAGTCTCGCTTGAAGCGCGCGTCCGGCCGATCGAATTCGAGGGCCCGCGCTCGCTCACGCATCGCGCGTCCCCGCGCCAGATCGGCTTCGGGGTGCTCGGCTCGCTTCGCACGCTTTCGTTCGGCGTCTCGCCGCCGGCCTTCATCACCACAGGTACTGTAACCACAGGCAATGCGCGGGGCGCGCGCAGCCACGGAGCGGAGGGCGGAGCGCGCGCAGTCACGTGGGGCGTGACGTCGCTGCGCCGTTGCTACTACAGACGCTCCTCTCCGCTCCTCACGCCGTTGCTATGGGACGGCGGATTCAGGGTCGCTTTTAAAGTGCATTCGCACTTAAAAAAGCTTTAGACCTGTCATGCCTGTGTAGCTTAAGAACATAGACATAAAGAAAATGAAAAAAATGGGACGAAGACAGTCCTGTGCGGCCCGCGGGCCTTTAGGGAGAGGCGTACAGGCCGCGCGTTTGGGTCCCCTGCGCTATACAGGTATAGTGTGAGAGCTACATGACACTGCCGCAACACCGTTGGAATGTGCAGGAATAGCATAGGTTCAAACAGCATAAGGCGTCAGGCAAAATATATTCACTTGACGAAATATTAGGCTTGAAAAAAAGGGAAATTACGAATTCCGTGCCGGGTGATGTCCCTTTACCTCGAACCATGGGCATCCAATGAGTAAGCGCCGGGAAGCTTATTCGCGCCTTTATTACCAAACTGTAACGAACATCAAAAGCAGATCGAAATCGCTTCGTCCACCTCCTGCCAGTCCTGCCCGCGTAGTGCAGTGGTCACCTTCTACCAGTACAACATCGTTAGGAAGGCACAGAGCATTATAATACAAAAAAAAAAGAGCGTGGTGCAAGCCGTGCATAACATACACTGCAGAAAACTGCAAACAGAAGCCCTCAAAGAGGAGTTTTATAGGTGATACTGAATAGTGTCACGACGTTCGGGAACAATAGAAATGAAGGGATAAGCTGCACAGCTACGTTCATTCTGTAGAGGTCCACAAAGACATCCTAAATTTGCTCCAGTGGTGGATGTTAAGAACAACGACTGCGGACACCTTCACAATTCGTAAGGCAGATGTGCACCCCTGCGGCTAGCGTATGCAGTGCGAGAAACTTTAGCGCGGCAGGATATGTGATGCAACGGTGGATGGCGTGCTTAAAGCCGGAATCTCTAGATACTTGAAAGAATGCTACAACAATACTTTTTTCGTCCTTTCGGCTGCCCATACGTATTTCTAAAAGTAAACGTGGTGCGCACGGTTCGTTATAATTTTTAACTAGGTTAGTGTATTTACAACAAGGTAATAAACTTGGCTTTCTTCCTCTATCTTGCTGTGGCAAGGTGTTAAAATGTTGAAGACACGTGTTACATATCCAGAAGCCGGGTGCACGATTGCCTTTGTCGTTAGAGCATGTTTTAAGTTTCAGTAAAGAGCGCAATAAAAACAAATTGAAGAGAACGTTTTGTTCTCTGTCTCCTCTGTTTTTATTGTACTTCCTATCGAAACTGAACCCATGCTGCAAATCACTTTCATTGCTGTAATATCTGCTACAAAACGCTCTTGATGATCCCCATTGCATTAGCAAAAAAAAAAAGTTATAGTATACCATAACTATAGTACTAGACCAGTGATAGTAGACCAAACGTTCATTGTAACCAGTATGTCCACTCAACTGTTTCCACCGTGAACCCCTTTTTACACGAAATTACCGTTGGTTAAAGTAGCATTGTTAGCGAAATATTCGCCAACAAAGCGTAGATATTTGCTACTTAAAACAGTTTGCTGTAGATTCTGTGTTCTGGACCTATATTATTGGCTCGGGCCTCTGTCGGGCCTGATATGCCGTCGGGCCGGCCGGGCCGGGTAGGCGAAACTTTTGTCGGGTTCGGGCCGGGCCCGGGTCGCGTATTGAATCACCGGGCCGGGCTCGGGCGGGTAAACTCGAACGAGTTCCGGGCCCGGGCCGGGCCCGGGCCGGAAATCACGGCCCGTGCAGTGCTCTAGTTGAAACGTCGTCTTGGAAAAATCGCGAGCCGATACGATAGAAGCAATAGATTACCACGAAAGAATAGACAGAATAGAAAGAACCAGAGTTTTGCTAACATATCCCAGTTACTCCCGTCCAACACTTTCGTAGTTGCCTGGTCAGCAGGGTGTTACCGGCGAATAAAGAAGAGTAAAATGGCTTCTTTTGTCTCAACACCCTCCTACGTTTCCGTATTCAATCTCTTATATATGCATACTAAGGCTGTCAGCACAGGAGCCAATTAGCTTTAAACTGTTCGCCTGTCTCCTTTTCGTCACATTTGTTTTAGTGAACTCTCTTATAATGGAGTGTAAATTGGCCTTCTGGAAAGGCTGTACCATTTCCTGTGAAAAAAAGAGAGGGTAGCTGAGTGTGTACGAAAAGCCATGACCAGCAGAGCTGAGCTGACTCGCCAAGTAATGCCGAAGGAGAAATTGTGTTTAAGCAGTGAGCTTCGGTATGCGACTCACACTGAATCTTTAGCACATCAACTCAGCGCTTTAGAAAAGTCTAGTTAGGTCTGTATTTTATACGCATATTGAGGCAGCGTCGTCCATTGCATACTGCTTACCGGCATAAGGCATTGGGCGTGTTTGCTCCAATTTCCGAGGTACGATGAGTGGTGTATTGTGCTGTTTGTTCCAAAACTAGCATTTGTCACGACAAATGAGCCTTCAACGGTGACATTAAGGCCGAGCGGGCGTATTTTTCCTTCCACCATTGTTTCCCTTGCCTTTCTTGTTTCCCTCGGGCCTTTAGACTTTCCTTTCTGGCTTGCGTCTTTCCTGCTCTCAACCTTCAAATCAGGAAATAAGCCTTCTTCGTAGAATCCCTTCTCGCTTTCCGAATAGATGAGTGCCTCCGCACGTTTTGCCTGTCTCTTTTCACACCTTTCGAGGTCCTGCAGAGAAGCACAAAATTGGTGTCATTCCACGCTTCAAAATAATTTGCCAGGCGGTTTTTTTTCACAGTGGGCTACCAAACTTCTTTTTAAAATGTATAGTTGTGAAAATAACGTAAACATGACATTTCAGGGAGAAAGCAATCCGAAATATAACGCTGCAAAATCTAACATTCATATAGCCGGAGCACTTCGTCTAATCGATATACCTGATGACAGAAGACATGTGTAACTATTGAAGTTTTATTAATGTTCGCCTGTTGCAATGTATCTCAAGCTGCGCCGTTAGACGATTAGGTTGCTTGTCACGAAGATGGTGCTCATAAGTAAAAGAAGTGTTCTTAACTACCTTGAATAGTTAAAAAATGCAGGCGTCATTCTCACGACTTAAAAAATTGTTATGCTCGGCAGTTTTTGCGCAGTATCATAGACAAAACCGAACCCCACCCCTTCAAAATCTAGAGTAATACGAGCTAATATAAACACTGTGCACACGCTAAGTTTTAAAATGAGCTAGCGTATTCTAGAAGGAAACAAATTTCTTGTCGTTATGAGATGCTAAGCATAATTTGCACTGTCTCTCTAACATGGAATAGGCGCTATATGTACAGTCTTCACGAGCACCTTAAAGGGACACTAAAGGCAAATAACAATTTATGTCACAGTAAAACCTCAATGCATGACAACGTATAAAACCCAATATCAACAACAGCAGTGCCCTACTTACCGAGAAATTAAGATAAATGTATCACACGATGAGCGCCACGAGCGGGATATTTTGGAAGTGATCACGATGACGTGAGAGAGTCCGACTACAATTATTCACTCGTGATCAAACTAGGTGCAATCAAAAAGAACCTTCCGTGCATCAAGAGGCTAATAAAACGCTGTTTGCTCGTTTCTGTTTGGTTCATGGAAAAAGAACCTCTTTGGCGTTGCCGTGGGGAACGGCGCGCGTGGTTCAAAAGTTCTGTTTTCGCCGAACTGCGCTTCGCCCGACGCCCTACTTCGCTCACACGGTCGCGCCTCAGTGGTAGTTTCGGTATCGCGAAGTGCCGCGTGTGTTTTGCGCGCTCACGAAAGTCGCTCTGAGAGAAAGTTTGACAAAATGCCGCGTGCATGTGATGTTGCCGGGTGCCCGAATGGTGCACACCGCCTGTGCACGCCGCCGCGCAGTAAAGGCGGGCAACGTTGGGCATGGCAAGAATGGCGTGAGAAAGACCGCTTTCAGGCGGGTGAGTTGAAGTGCGCTAACGCGATGCGGATCGCTAAAACGTGATTTTATTTCAAAAGAAGCACGTCATTGGCACAAAAGTAGCACTACGAACTTTCTGACCGCTAGTTCAACAATAAACGTCGACTTAATATTAGCCTTTAGTGTCCTTTTAAATTTAAACGCACGTTATAGAATCCCAGGTGGTCGAAATTTCCGGAGCCCTCCACTACGCCGTCCCTCATAATGCTATCGTGGTTTTGGGACGTTAAACCCAAAACAACTATTATTATCCTAACCTAGCACTGCGGCCATTAACTTCCCGATATTACTTCATCAACGCATAACACACTACCCATCGTGCAATTAACATGTGGTTACCGTTAGCATAATTTACGTGCACATCCACGCCTCATGTAATACTAGAGGGGTCATTAAGGAAATAAAATGAAAAGTAATGTTACGCGTCTGTGAGAAATGTCAGAGCAGATGACATGATTGGGTGACACTGTATTCTACTCACGAAAAGTACGTCAGACCGATAAATAAAAGCGCAGGGACGAAGAAAGCGGCGTTCATGACCGTAGCTGCTCCCAGAGTGATAGCGCTGCCTAGACAAGCGCATTTACCTAAACATTTGGCTTTAAGACAGCCGACGTAAATCGGTGAACTTTTAGGACGTGGACGACTGACGTCAAATGAGAGCTAAGAAAGGCGATCACCAGCCATTTACCGACAGATAGCAGACAAGAAACATGTGCAAACGATATTACCTTTCACAGGTGATAAGAAGAAGGCTCATTAAAAATACCATATTGGCAGAAATAGCGCCATCATTCGTTTAGAACACGATAAAAATCAATTTGTAATTGTAGTATTTTCAAACTTTAAAAGTGTGTCAATACCACAAGCTTGTTTATCTGAAAATTACGAGAATGATAAAATATCGCGTGTCAGCGGTGCATCAGGAATTATTTTATCCCAGAAGAACGAATGTCATCAAAAACCACTCTTAAAATTTACATGCGATCATACTTTCGAAGCAATGCTCGGTATGATTTCTACATGTAGGATAGATTACAGTCTTCAGAACGTCCTATACAAGATTGCACGGCGACTCCCACACGTTAACTGTTACGGTACAGCTATATAATATATGCGGTGGTTACAAAAATACAGCCGCCGTTTGTATATTCACATGGGGCGGCATATATTTATACAATGTTTTACCGCGAGAGAACAAGCGCAATAAATGCGGTTAAGAAAAGACATCTACAGAATCGTGAGAGCATGAATGTGACAAGCAATTCATTGACAA
>NC_051179.1:88657416-88695990 GCF_013339695.2 Rhipicephalus sanguineus
GTTTGCCAAAACAGCCAAGTCCCCTTTAAAACTGAAAACTGAGAAAAATTCATTATTTTGGCTGCTTACAATATAGTGAAGCCTGCTTCGACAATTTTTTGGCCAGTGTGCTCATGTCACCAAAATTACTCAAGTCTCTACTGTGGCTAAAATATGTGTAGCCCACTATAGTCGGCATTCAGGAGTAAAATTTGGATTTGGCTCATAGATTGGAACATTTCACTTACACTTGAATTAGCCGCAAAAGCAGTCTAATCGCAGCAATGGATGGTGTATTTACGATAATATGAACACTATATTTGTGCTTCTGTCGGTGCCATCCTTTGTTGCATGGGCGTAATTGCGGTCCTTCCTGGCCAAAGGCGCACCATTCTGGACTGTCGGCAGCATTTTCGTGTTGGCATCTATTGAAGGCCTTCCAAAATGTTTCAGCTCTTCTCCTTCTTCTTCTTAGCTCCTTTATGGCGCGCCGTTCTCGGAATTATTTCTTCAAAAGATAGATTGGTGCTCGATGTCTTTTGTTTCCGTCGTTCTTGTATTTCAAATACACCGTCTTTGAGAGAAAGAAGCACATAAAATTGTAGTGGAAAGATCGAAAAGAAAACCTAAGAGGCAAAAAAAAGGAGGAAATGATCGGGCTCTTACTCTTACATTTCAGTATTGTCCTACAACATGACTTCTTCCGGTAAGTATCAACTCGCCCCCCCACTACCCCCAAAAAATTTGGAACGAAAACATGACAGCAAAGGAGAGAAATAAAACGGAGAGAAACGGAGAGAAAACGGAGAGAAAACGGAGAGAAACGGAGAGAACTAGGAGAGAAATGAAACGGATTGCAAGTTGGTTGCTTTGATCACACTTGTTGACGCAGCGCTGGTTTATTGAATCTGGCTCAGTTTGGGTCAAGCAGTTAGAGTATTTGCTCATTTTGTATCCGAAGCTACTTTTTCAGTTTGCGTTTGAATGAGAAGTTGTTCCATTTTGATTAGAGTTGTTTTAAAAGTGAAACATATTTAGGTGCACTTCACGCTACCGTGAAATTTAGCCCAGCTTTGATTTCTACTTTTGGCGTTTTAGAAAGAAACGCCGCATATGAGTTCATAATTACACAGTTATCAGAGAGATTAGTAACACAGCAACCGCAATTGACGTTGTCCCAAGACTGCTATTGTATGCGGTGCCTTCCGTAGAAGTTTCATGCAGTAGTGTGGCTCGATGGTGAGATTCATGACTGCATTGTAGAATGCCTGGGTTTGGCTCCATCTGGAAGCGTTATTTACGTAAGAGTAAAAGCGCGCTCCGCTGCCGGCGAACGCGGCGGAAGCCGAGATTAAACAGTTAGGCCGTCTACGTCACGCCAAGGACGCATGCGATAACGTCGGCCTGCTTGTGAGGCTTGCCAATGAGGCAGAGTGTGAGCTGCGTGCCTCCGAGAGCAATTGCGTACTTCGACTTAACTGGCGTGCTCGCCCGTGGGCACGCGCCGTACACTAAGAGAGGTGATTAGTACACGGATCATACCTGTGTAAGTGCTGTACTTTCACCGCTTATTTCGCATTGGATCGACAGAGAGCCTGAAAGCCGATTCGCTTGATTCGCTTGCTGGAACAGCCATAATAATGTACAACGGCGTTTCGTATAGTTGCGAAGTCGAAACCCAAAGGAGTCAGCTCCAGACCTAACTTCGTATAACACTCCAATTTGCTGTTATCGCATTCACTGTTTCGCCTTTCCGGTGAAACTGTGACATTTAAAAAAATTATGATGGCAGCGTATTGAAGTAAAATATGTAGTTTTCTTTCAGCTACGACAGTGGCAAGGGTGAATCTAACGTGTGAAATGCTATGATGGTGTCTACAAAATGACTTAGTTTAAAAATTGTGCAACTACCTAAGTCTCAAATAAATAAAGGTATATTCGCGGTAGCGCCACAAAACTAGTTTAAAAAAACCCACCAGATGATGCTTACTCTTGTTTTTCACTCATGCTTAAATTTACTGACTTACATTTCAGCTGTTCGGTTTTGAGAACTTATGGTTGTGTTGTACGAGATTATGTCCACACAAGCGTTCGAAATTAATAATCAAAGTTGACTGCCCTATATTTGGTTTCTATCAAGAAGTCAATCAAATAAAAAGTAGCTCATTTGGGATTGAACGCATAACGTGTCAGCTCAAAACGGAAATTTATCGGCAGGGCATTTGTCGGTCGCGCTATCGCCTGGCTAAGTGTTGCACCATAGTGTCAGCGTGGCACGCATGAGGATGTGTTGGTGTTTTGTGGCGCAAGGGCTAAATCTGTTCAAAGAGCGCCTTGTAAATTTATGCTGGAATGTCGATGAACCATGAGTTAGGATGTTCCTTTGATATCGTGGCTGCAAGAAGGCCGTTGACATAAATCGTGACAACAATATTCTTGGCATTTTTCCTCAATCCTCTTCAGCCGTACACAATCATCATCACTGTGAGTGCCGTTTTCTTACGGAGAATTTATCAGGCGCTCGGTTGAATAAAGGGTGCCGAGCCCACGACATTGCTGCTGCCTTGCAGAGTAGTGGAGGCTACTTTCGATCTCCAAGTCCTCTACGTCGTCGAGTTCCCCTGAAGCTTCGTTCGATTCGCCGTTTGCTTCGCTTCTCTGCTGTAATGGCCCAAGAAACGCTGCCTAGACCGTCTGGCACAACACCCAACAACCCGCTCCGGCATGGACCATCACGGCGCCGCAGCGGGATCCACCCATTTTGTCTGGTCTTCCACGCGACCATGTCAAAGTTTGGCTGAAGGAGTATGACTTGGCCAGTGTGTACAACCAATGGGACGCACCTCAAAAAGTTCGTCACGTCGCCTCCTATCTCTCAAAAAACGTGTTTTTTTAACCGCAAGGGCTGTGTCACTGAGTGGACTACTTTCGCTCAAGAAATCCGGAGAGCTTTAGGGACACCAAACATCCATTCTGAAGTCTCAAAGAGGAAGTTCGACGGACGCGTGCAACGCCCAGGGGAGATGTACTCCTCGTACATGGAATACGTCCTTGCACTTTGCCGCCGCGTGGACTCGGCTATGACAGAAGGTGGTCTTGTTCGACACATCCTCAAAGAGATAGGCGGCGTCGCGTTCAACGCTCTGGCCGTCCAAAACCCCAGCACCGCTGAGGATGTCATCCCGACTTGCCAACATCTTGATGAACTAGAAGCCATTCGATTTCTCCTAGACACCTTTGACACCCGCCCTTCCTCGAATGCGGATTTGCGTACGTTTATTCGCACCTGATTCGCGAAGAGCTTAGATTGCAAGGGCTGTCATATCCACCCGCCTCTCAACCTCGCTCCTCGTCTCCTGGTATGCGCGTCATCATCAAAGAGGAGCTGTCCTCCATGGCTTGCGCTCTCACGTCTGACGCTCCGCCGCCACCAACGCCCCCCTCGATGTATACGCCCAGTCGCTGCCATGCAACCTGTTCCTGCTCATACCGATTTCGCCGCATTTGCACCACGTTAACCTCTCCCACCTGCTCCTGCAATCTACGCCCCTGGCGCTCGTCTCGCCCAATATGGTATTATTGTGGCATTCGAGGCCATACCTCACGATTTTGTCGCAAATCTCAGCAGGACGAATGCCGTGGCTACGACGCTTACAAAAGGGATTCCTCGTACCCTCATAGCCAGTACCAGCGCCGCCCTTCAACACGTTCCCTCTACGGGTATTCTTCACCCGACGCACCTCGAACCTACCGACGATGACGTCATCGCTCCCCTTCCCCTTTTGGACGCTCAACGCTGCCTCTACAACCTGTCACCCATATCTCTGAATACCTCTCCCAAAACTACCTGGTGAAGCTTTTTGGAGAGAAAGCTGCATTGCTCGGACAAACACGAACGCCGCAAGAGAGCCCGGCCAAAGGATTACAAGCTGGACTAGCTGGTGACAGTATTTGAACATATATACAAAAGCTATCTCACAACCTAGAGAATGTGGCTAGCCGTTTTGGAGTTCGTGTTGTTTTTTCGGCGCCTAATAGGTTAAGCAGGGCCTGTGGAATCGTTGAGCGAAAACGAAAACAGCCCTTGTCAGGAGTGGCCAAAGGCAACTGCGGGGTCAGACACGTGACTCCCTTTGTGCAGTGCAAAAAAGGTGTCGTGTACCTCTTGTCGTTTTCATGTGGTCGAGCATACATAGGCAAAACGAGTAGATGTATCAAAATCAGGCTATTAGAACATAAGCGTTTGTTACAAAAGAATATCCACTAACATGTGTCCCAACGTGTTGCACTGTGTCATTGCGCACCTGCTTCATGAAGCTGAGGTGCTGTCAACATATCATGACAAAATCACACGATAAATCACTGAGGCTCACAACATCATGAAAAGTGGTGAGCAATCCATTAGCGTACATTGCATTGCTCTACATGATAGCGTATTTATTACATGCGAAGCATTTCGTAGCAAACTTTGGCCACTTTAGGCGTTTCTATCTTCGTATCTATCATCTAGCCGCCACGTCTGGGCGTTCTCATGATCGCCTCCTTAAATTAGTGTAGACCAAAATTGCGTGGTAGTGTAAGGGAATTGGCAAATATGACTGTCGGGTCATAACATCTATAACGTAGAAATCCGGTCGACTACGTCATCAAACCCTTTCCTCCAGACACGTGTGGCACATACCCGTTTACTACGGGCTGCGGTGTGCAGGTATGCGCCACAGTCGATTGACAGTTTATGTCTACCCAGCAACGCCGAGAACAGGCATTGGTAATTTAAATGCGAGAGAGTTGAGATAAACTGATATCGGCAGCGTTGACCCGACGAATGGAAAGAATAAAAATTAGGATACCAGCAGGAATCGAACGCAAGCGTTCTGCGTGGCAATCAGGTATTCTACCACAGAGCCACGACAGGTCTGTAAACTAATTTGGAACAACAACCTACGCAGGCGTAATGTCCGTGGAGCGTCATTTGTGATTGTGTGCTGTGTATCTAATTTTACATGAAGCAATAAACACTACATCTGTACTCCTACGATACACGGGTCATATCAAATTAACATCTGTGGTTCCAGTTTGGCTCCGCTTTTGCAGCTGTTGCTCGACCCTGAGGAATACATTACGGAAAGTTAGTGTATAATATTTACATGATTGCAACCGTAAAGACACTTAGTTTCGATAATACTGACGTATGTATTCTAACGTGAGGGCTGACCATTTAAGTCGTGCCAGAAGTAACCTTATAAACGCCATTTTTAGTCGACGTGCCTGGCCAGCCTACGATGTGCACCACAGGCTACTACACTTACCATAACACGTTCGATCCACCTCGTAATACGGCTTTGCCTCAAAGAATTACCCAGTATAGAAGGAGGACGCTGACTGCTTCGCATGCACCGCTTACCACAACGCGTGGGATCTGTAGAATTATTTTTCTTAGTACCAGTAATCTTTCCTTGTCTTGGAGAGTACACGTGCTCTTTGTTCCGGTTTTGTTCCGTTTTCGAGATTGCAATGCTGGCTTTGCTGTTTCTTTCCGGTTTTGGTTTGGCCTCAATTGAGATCACATGGGTGTGAGTGGTGTGTAGTCGTTTTTTTCTTTTCTTTGTTTTGTACGTTTTTAATTAAATTCAGTTGCGAATCACCGCTGTGGTTTCTGCGTCTATTCTCTTCGTCCGCGTCGTTGCTGCGCTGTTTCAAAACGTCGAATTGGCTATTAGCGTATACTGAAGGGGTGCCCATTCAAGCTATTTCTGTTATTCATACGGTATTGTGTTGTTTTTACGTAAGGTTATTGCACCTTTTAATGGTGCTCCCTTGCGTTGTGCAAATGACGTTAAGATACGGCGATTCAGCATAGTACTCCGTTCGAGTTTCATTGATGGGATCAGCAACCATATTCAGTTCGCCATGTTGACTTCCGTGCTTATATGCTTATTTTGGGATGGCACTTTCTGATGCTGCCGCTTCCATCTCTTGTCGACAACGCCTCGCCGTATGCTAGAGGCTGATATTACCGATACGGAATATCGGTTGCGCCACCGCCTAGGAACCGTCACAGATTCAGTGCTGCCACCTGGCACCAACCAGTTCTTACGGTTGTTTCAGACTTAATTGTCCACGGTGATGATTGTAGTCTTTCCATCAGTCCATTGTATTATACCGACCGCTGGCCTTAAGCATTTCACCTTATCGTACGTGCCGTATATGCACAGCTATACGGTGTATATGTTTTGCTGATGCTCTGCCACGCAGACCCCCTCAGCAGTAACTTTCACGGTATCTCGCGCGGGCGTCGCGATATGCTTCAATATAGCGCATCGGGCATCGCCCACTGCGGCTGAGCTGACTGGCGTCCGACAAGCTGCCCGCTACATTGTGCACCACAGTACCGCGAAATGGACATTATTTTGCTACTCCAAGCCGGCACTTCAATTAATCAGCAATTACATGAAGCAAGGAACCGCATACAATCCTCTTATGTACGATAATGAATATTTTACCTGAGGCGTCTCAATATGGACACACCGTTGCATAGCAATGGATTCCCAGTCACTGCGGCAAAGCTGGGAACAAGCAAGCTGACGCAGAAGCAGAAATGGCGACACTAGCGGTGAAGTCATTTCAATTCATTTTTCCCGATATGGCATCTACGGGTTCCTGTCTAAGTCTATGCAAAACATCTATGACGCGATTATAGGATGGCACTGATTATCGTTAAGAGCGCCTTTACAGACTTGACTCTGTACATAAGTTTCTGTTTCCGTTTCATCTAAGAAGAACCCAGGAAACACTACTACATAGCAGTTGTGTTTCCTGTCACTACTACGTAAATTGCAGCTGGGTGTTGCAGACACACGACGATACCTTTACCTGATTGGGCAGGAGCAAAACCCTAACTGCAGTGTATGTCACACATCAGAGACTATTCACCACATCCTTTGTGTTCATGAATGCTCTGGAGCTCCGTTTGTCCAATTCCAGCCTTCCACTGTTTGACAGGCAAGATACACTCCCTTTCCTCAAGTGCAAGACATTATTACACGTGCTGCGCAAATATCACATCGAGGTTGCTGAAGTTCCCGCGTGCAAACTGTGGCACGCCCTGGTAACCTACAAGAACGACCTGCAAAAAGAAAAAAATTTCTGGCATTCTTACATCTCCTGAGCGGACTAGTAGACCGTGTGTAGTACATTGTAGATATAGCGAATTTTAACGGCAGTTGCGGCAAAGAAAGGAGCGGCATCAAATGCTCTGACGAAGCACGCACTAACGACTACGCACAAAGCAGCATGGTGAAACTCTACTGCAGTCGGCAGAAGAGAGACTGGAAGTCACGCCTGTATCTGTAATCCTTGAGATACCTGAAGTTCTAGCCGTGTCCTTTCTACCATTGTGGTCAAACTGGGTTCGCACCTTTCACCAGTGCTCTCAAAGGCCATGCACGTACGTGCTTGAAAGCATCTCTCGGACCTACTTAGGTGGCCCAGTCTGGTTTATATGTGCCATGATTCTTACGAGAGTCTCTTCATGGGATTAACTTCAGTGTCTGTCACACACGTATGTAAAGTTTGATGCGGTAGTTATGTTCCTAACAGTGCTCTGTGAGAAACGTTGCTCTCCGCATTGACACTCGTTCCTTGCTTCCGTGTGTTAGTACAAAGTACAAGATAGTGTACACCATTTCAGTGAGCACTCTTGTAACTTTATCTTCAAATCAGGCTGAGAGGAAGCAGAGCAGTGATCGCTGATGGATGTTGGCGCTTAATCTCATGCCCATGATGGCTCAGAGACACATATGTAGATTGGACAATGCAAGCCAACGTTATTTTCGTGCAAGACACTTGCCAAAGAAAATATAAAAATTAACATAACCTTCAGAGCAGGTACTTAAAATGTCCCATCTTCTGCAGCACAAAGGACTCACTGCATTTCGATTGTCTTAGATTGCAGACCGCATATGTCATCTTCATAGGTTTTCATTGTATGGTGCTACCATCATTTCGCGCACCTCGTACTTACTCACCATTTCTCGCCTAGAAAGCATTCCAGTGGATATGTCTGTTCTAATCCGCCTCTTTCAAGATGCCATGCCTCATACGCCTTTCCCCTAGTGGAAGACTCTCAAAACGGCCCTTGCTCTCGGATGCTTTTGTTCTGACAACACCAGTTGTGCAGGCCTCTACTGAAATGGCAGAGAGCAGCACAGGAAAGAGAAACAGGCAGATTAGCCAACACTGTGCCACTAGGACCTCAAACCAGCAGGCCCTCAGATCAGCAGGCTCAAACCTGCAGGCCAATAACCAGCAGACCAGCACTAACATGGCTAAATTTCGTATTCCCTCAGACCAACAGGCTGTTGGAATTTTCACTACGGATGGCTATGCTATACAAGGTTTTGCCTGCGTGACGCCAAGTGGCATGAGACCACGACGACGGCATACAATGACAGCATGCGACAGCCCGGGCCCCTAAGGTTATCTGCACTTACAAAACGAAACCTGCATATAACGTCACAGTTATTGTAGCCCACCGTCCTGCGTGGTTTTCCTATTCCCACTCGGATTTGGTTTAGCGAAACTTTATTCCCCCTGGTCAGGGGCGTAGCAATTGGGGTTTCAGAAATTTTTCATTCCATATAGGCAAAATAAAGTATGGTTGAACAAACGCACGCACGAACACACATAGTGCCCCCCCCCGAAAAAAATCTACAATAGTTCCACAAATCACACTAGCCCTGCCCTCGTGGTAACATTCCACAAAATCACACTAGCCGAAACCGAGGCGACGCGTTCAAAGAAATTGAAATGTCAGCCACTCCAGGCTGTGTATGTAGGTTACCGACGAAGCTGTTTAACAAACATGACACAGAGGTGAAAAGGCAAAGGCCAATATGTGAGGGTGCCCTTCAACGTTCAACCACGTACAGAGCCTACCGCGACACATCGACTACGGCACCGCCATCGATGTGCACATTCTCGTCCCTGTTCCTTTCGTCCTTACTTGTAGGCACAATGCTCGAGAGTCCTAACTATACATGGCCGTGCCCTAGCTAATGCAGAGCATCTGCGCGGCAGCTGCTGGTTTGATTTATTTTATTGTGCTGCAGCGTGGGGGACCTCTTATGATCAGACCTTGCTGCAACATAAAATGTAGGAAGTTCAGCTTACCAGAGTCCAAGCTTGCACCAATCTTCTTACAGTTGACTTCATTTCTAAACACAAATGCAATGCTGGAAGACTTTTTTTCCAGGGGCAATATGAGTCGTTTAATTTTGGAATGCGAAGACTCTAATACATTTTTATTGCGCCATTAATCCTTTGTGTTCCGTGATGAATCCAGCTGCGCAAGGAAATTTTTTTCCATATATCCATTAGCAATAAAGGCGAAAGCGGAAATAACCAGAAAACAAGGAAACTTTAGCTTTATTTACCAAAGAAAGCAAGTGGCCACATACATAATAATGGCCACTTGATATATGACATTTTAAGAAACGAGCTCAAAAAGCAACGGCAGCAACAAGAAAAAGAGCGTGCACTGCACGGCTAACGCAGCTCGTGAACAGTGAAGGTCAAACCCCATATGCGCGAAAATGCAACGCACAGCGACGAGCGACGAAGCGGGCTGTTCACGCGACGTGTCGCGCGGTCGATATCGCGCGATAACTCCGTTCTTGAGATTTGGAAACCGTCGCCCGAGTGCCAGGGATGCTTTGCGGAATTTATCAGCAGCCCGCCACGGTAGTCAGTCCTGCGCGTCCATCACTCGGCACGCTTAAAACGAGAACATAATCCGCCCCACTTCAACAAGCGCTCTCTCCGCGTCGTTCTCACGCCTAAAGAGTTTCTTGCACCGTGACCGATCCCTATGACGAAGAGATCAGCCATGTTTTTTTTTCACGCTCACGTGTATGCCGCGATAAGGATGTTGACGAAGTAGACTTTCTTATTTCATTACTCACACAAGCGCAGCATACAAATAGTGAACGAAGTACAGGCGCAACTGGCGTGCTTACGCACAGCTGGCTAGCTCACTTTTTTTTGAGCAATTAAAGGCGAACGCCTTTAATTGCTCATACTCGCGGCGTCCGTCTCTCCGTGCCCTCGAACGGTACCGGCTGTGGCCTCTCCCCCTCACACTCTCTCAGCCATCACGTGATAGCACAACGGCGCATAGAAACGGTTGCGCCGCCACAGCTGCTGCCTCTCCCAGCGGCGTCGTCCGACCGCCCTTCCGTACGTGCCTGAGCAATCACGTGATGACACAGCGGCACGCGCGGCAACGCTCCTTCGTCAGGCGAGTCGTTGCAGCAGTCGCGTTCGTCGGATGGCTCCCAAGCAGCCCTGTGATGATTCCACGGCAAGCGGTTCGGATAAGCGCCCCAAGAATGTGGATTCTCCCGATACGAAACGCCAGCAGAAGAATGAGCGAATGCGTGTGCGGCGGCTAACATGTTATCGGCCACCAAGGCCAGGGAAAGCGACAACAGCCGAATGGCCGCGACAAGGTACCTGCACAATGGCGGAAAGCACACCGCGGCGGCGTCCCGCCCATCGACACCTCCGCGTGTCAAGCGGCTGCACGCTGTCCACATTTCCGGCGGGAGTCAAGAGTCTCATGACTCTCGAGGCGCGCACGCCCGCCGACTCGCGATTTCTCCCTGAAAGACAGAGAGGGGTGAGCGGGGAAGGAGAGCAATGTCTGGTTGCTAAGACGACAGCCCGCGGGAGAAGGACGAGAAGAAAAAAATCTCACCATCTCCCCGTAAAGAGGAACCTGAGTAGTATGCGAAACAGCCATCACTCGACCTAAAGTTCTGCAAATCTTTAATTTTCTTCATCGCTGTTCATGGTCTTCCATTCGAAGTTCCCTTGCAGCTTCTCGGGCTTTCAACTCCGGGTCGGCTTGACGACGCGTCCCTTTCGCTTCGGCTTCGCCAGCCTGCCACTCCGGATAGGCTTGACGGACGCTGCCGCGCTGTAACGCCCGAACACACGTACGCTTACGCGCCCGCGCCGCCCCTCTCTCTATGAAGAGGGAGAGCGATGCGCGGCCCTCTCTCCCCATCGCGGCGCCGCGTTCATTCGTGTGTTCGGGCCTTACGGCGCCCGCGCCGCCGCGAAGCCCACTCCATAACAGCTCCTGTAGAAGAGAGCGCGCCGGGGGAGAGCGAGCGCTTTTATCACTTGAAGTGCAGCGCCGCTAGCGGTCTCCACTCAAACTAGAGCACGCTTGCCGGAGTGGAGCAAGCGCTCTACTCCAGAGCCATCTGTGGGCGCTCCGGGTACTAGCGGGGCACTGGCTACGCCGACGCGATGCCGGGGGGACAACAGGCCTCGTTCATAAGCTGCTTCGCATCTAAAAGTAGGCGCTTATTAGTTGTAGACGAAGAACGAAAACAGCGCTAAACACGGGACGAGAAGAGGACAAAAACACGGCGCTGAACTAACAACGAATATTTATTGCGAAAAGAGTGCAATATAAAGGACACAGGTAACTGCGCATAAACACGAAACATAAGCCAAAGTCACATACATATGATAAAGGCCACACGGCGAACATTATCAAGAAGCTGTCGTATTAGTGGACCCCAGATATCTAATTTCACAGCCATGAAGCGAAATTGAGGGTACGCTAACAGAAGAGACATCGTGCTGTTCAGTGTGAAAGGCTTCGCTTATCTCACGTTCGCGCTGGTTTTAGAGCGCCCCATGACCACACACTTATCAAGAATCGGCTGACAACCACAATTTTTAGAGTGGTGAGCCAGGTGGCTGGGGACAGAGCCTTTCAGAGAGTAAGCGTGCTCTCGCAGCCGATCCTTTATGCATCGGCCTGTTTGGCCGATGTAACAGCGCCCACAAGTTAATGGTATTTTATACACAATTGCTGAAACACATTCAACAAAGCACGTAGCGTGTTTCTTAGTGCATGCATGTTTCTTATATCCATCACTATTAACCCTGCGACACAGCCCGGCCAGCTTGCCGCGTGCGCAAAAAACAACTCTTACACCTAATTTGCCTGCAACTTTCTTTAGCCTGTGCGAAACCTCATGTATGTAGGGAATAAAGGCGGTGCTAGAATGAGGCGTGATACGTTGGCTGTCACTTTGTCTGTTACTGGGCATCCTTAGCGACTTTAGGAGAGCCCCGGCAATGGAAGTAAGCAGGGGCATAGCAGGGGCCTGCCTGTTGAAGACGGTGCACTTGGTGTGTAAAACTGCTATCGACCTGGTGGTGACAAGAGCGAGTCAAGGCTGCCTTTAGGCAGGAATGAGCGATGCTTCGCTTGACGAATTTGGAATGCGCGGACGTGAAAGGAAAAAGGCTTTTCTTTGGCCGTGGCTCGTACCGCCAACAGACATGGTGAGACAAAAAAAAATGCAATTCAAGATCTAGGAATCGTAGCTAGTCGTCAACCGTAAACTCTGAAGTTAGTTGCAGTCGCTCAATTTCACGCCGAAATACGTCAAAAATCTCGCCATTGGTTCGTCGAGGGTTATTTTGATGAAGTTGATAAACAAGTAAAAGATCGTCAACGTAGCGGAACACCTTAACTGTGCTTGTCTGGAGAACCTAGCCATGAGACTTCTGTCATATCGTGCGGTAGAAAGGTCGCTAAGGACCGGAGCTAAGCATGAGCCAATGCGCACTCCCTTCACGCTGGGCGTAAAAGGTGTCCTTATGAAGCACAAAGGTGGATTGTAGGTAAAAGTGCAGTAGTTCCAAAAACCTGTCAACGTGAATTCCACACGCACATTGAAATTTTGTGCACCCATAACGCTCAATGCACTGGCTAACCTCATCGCACACGAGGTCATGAGGCAAGGAATAAATAAGTCCTCACATCGACAGAGAAGGGCGCTTACTCGCACGATATGACAGAAGTCTCGGGGCTAAGCTTCTCCAGGCGAGCACAGTTAAGGTGTTCCGCTACGTTGACGATCTTTTACTTGTTTATCAACTTCATCAAAATAAACCTCGACGAACAATGGCGAGATTTTTGACGTATTTCGGCGTGAAATTGAGCGACTGCAACTAACTTCGGAGTTTACGGTTGACGAACTAGCTACGATTCCTAGATTTTGAATTGCATTTTCTTGGTCTTACCATGTCTGTTGGGCGGTACGACCCACGGTCAAGAAAAGCCTTCTTCCTTTCAGGTCCGCGCATTCCAAATTGGTCAAAGACAGCCTTGACTCGCTCTTGTCACCACCAGGTCGATAGCACTTTTACGCACCAAGTGCACCGTCTTCAACAAGCACAAACTAAACATTTTTACACCCTTAAGGTGTAAATCGGCTTGTCGCCAGACGGACACCCTTAGGGTGTTATGACAACACCCTTTAATTAGGTGGTAATTTAACACCTAGAGAAAGGGTGTTCAGCAAAAATTTGTGGGGTGTTAGGGTGTTAGCTCGCATTAACCACCTTTTGTATGGGTGCTGGAAGGGTGTACGCCATCATTTCGCGTCATGTTTAATGGCCAAAACAGAAGCTTCAGGTGGCCACAAGGGCGTCATGCATGTGTTCCTGTGCATATCATTAATTCGGGGTGTACTACCGAGTCTGTTTCTTTGCACAAACGCGTCTACATATTGGTTTGGCAAAGGTCGTGTTCGCATAAGGAAGGCTCGGTTGGAAAACACCCCGTATTAGTGAATTCTGCAGTGATCCATGCGTAAGCCTCGTGTGCTCATCTGAAGCTTCAAATTCGGTCATCACCACTTGTGCTGCACATTATTAAGATCATGAAATGAAATCAGAAGTAGTAATAAATAAATATGTATATACAACATCATGTACGAGCATATGTACAAAGCAATGCTTAATATGGCTTGCACATCCAGCCACACTGGTCTGCAAGACATAACGCTTGATTTTGAAAAAAAATTAAAATATTTATTGTCTGCTGTGATACAGAAAGGTACGAAAAATGGGAAAAAACAGACATGGGTAATTATCAAACTTTTTTACATACAACAAAATTCGCATGTATGTGCACTTTGACAACAAACAAACATCAGCTGATCGACCCTGCTAATGAGGGTGCCTGATACTTGAAAACAATTTGTTTTTGTATGAAAAAGAAATTTGAAAGAATGTAAACTTGTTTTATGGCCTTACAAAAAAAAACCACAATGGAAACGTTAACGAAGGCGATACCAAAACTCGAATTGTAAAACAGTAACTGAATCCTATTATGCATTTTTTACGTAGCATTGTAATAAAAGCCATTGTGAAAAGCAGGCCCGTAGCCAGGAATTTTTTTTTGAGGGGGGGGGGGAGGAGGCATTCGCTGAAAGCCCTGAAAAACACCCATTTTCATATTTTTTTCGGTAAAATATCCCCCTCCATCAGAATTTCAGGAGGGGGGGCATGGCCCCCTCTGCCTCCTGGCTATATACGGGCCTTGTGAAAAGTATATGTGATGCTTCGATACTGAATAAAATGGAGAGGACGAAATAGTAATCCAAGAATACAACTTTGCTTCGAAATAGTTTTCAAGCCAGTAGCTGCAGTTCATTGTAAATATTTTGTTGAGTAGGTTGATCCCCTCAGTGAAATCTCTGCACCAGCATTTCAACACTATATCACTTCTAAAATTTTGTTCTCACATCAACGCACAACTACAATATAAAAATTCACGTCAAATGTGGGATGTTGTACAGTAAAACGACCAGCTTTACGTTACTATAGCAGTGTTTTAAAGTTCTAGTTTATGGTTTCTTAATTCAGCACTGGAAAGAATGTGGAAAACCACCTTCGCAGACATGTATCCAGGGGACGGGCACAAAGTGAAGCAATTGTAATTGCTGTGAGCCACCAATTACCTAAGATTCAATACTGAACATTTTAGTGACTGCAGCAAGCGGGCACGTTTGCACTGAAAAGTTGGGAGACAGTCTCTTTTCTACACGGTTCCATAGGAAGAATTCCAGCATGTCTGTGCTCGCGATATATCCGCTGCAAAGTTTGATGGCGGATGCAAATAATCACGCATTGCAGGGCGGGTGGACCGGCGCAATCTTCCTCCGTGATGTGACGAGCAGTAATTGGCTTGCTATGCGCCAGAGTAACAGCGTGGGGGAGGGGGAGCGGCTTGCGCCAGCGCTCACCGTCTTGAATGTGTAATAATGCAAATCGCAATGAAATTTTGCAGCAAGAGATCTCGCAGCACAGACATGCTAGAAGAATTCTTCCAAGTGCAACTGCGTAGAAAAGCGACTGCCTCCAACTTTTCAATACCAAAAATTCCCGCTTGCTGCAGTCACTAAGAAGTACTTCATTCAATCATAGTTAACTGGGCGGCTGACAAGCAGATAATTATTGTCTCACGTGGACTCCATGGATACATAACTTACTCAGCAAAGGAGTTATAACGTACCTCCCGGTTGCTGAAATAAAAAAAAGCAATAAAGCATGACTTCTGAACACCCTGGTATTCTGCTCTTGATGAAGTGAAAAATCAACCCAAAAATCAACCAGGAAGGAAGGAGCAGAAAAAGGAGAAGGCAGGGAGGTTAGCCAGAAACACTCCGGTAGAGCACAACTGCACTATAGCCCCAGTGAATATAAATCCCCAAACTTTAAATTTCTAGCATAGTGTTGCAGTAATGTAAGTTTAACGCCTCTTTCAAGTGTTACAAAATACTGAAATTATTGGGCGAACATTACTAGAGGTGACAGGAGTTGAAGCTTGTGTTTCTTGGTGCTGCGCTGCTTTTAACGAAAACCTATACACAGAGGCATAGAAAGACGTAACAGCGCTCTGCTGCTCTGTCCATAAGTGTATCAGTGGGTACATCACATTCTGTGCTATGATTTGCAGTGATACTAATGGAGCACCATTACGGTTCCTAAAGCAGAACTTGTCGTGAATGTTGCACACAATTTTCAAGAGAAACAGTTTCACCACAGAGTGCAAGCTGATCAGAATTAAAATTCACCAGCACAAAATTTACCCAGCAATTAAAATAATGAATCCTTATTAAGATGTCTTGAACAGTAAAAAAATCTAAAAACATTCTTACTGTGCTCAAAAAACTAACAGACCTTTGCATTTATCAACACTAAAAATATAATCCAAGCAAACAGATACCGAAAATCGCCCGTTGCACTAAAAATTGTAAAACTGAAACAGGCGTTTTCATACCGCAACACAAAATGTTCATGTTTGACCTCGAGGTAGGGGAAATTCCCAAAACCGCAAGTAGATGCATTTGGAACCACTGGAACACCACTGTCTAGTTGATGCAGCAGCACCTCTGAAATACCACTGCCAGTAGATGGAGCACAAGGTATTGCAAGAATGTCACCCTGCATTGAAAAATAAAAGGCATTGTGAGTGTGTACTGCATATGCACCTCGTACTAAAGCGCAATCACAATGGTAAACATGTGTTCGCTATGTATTGTGTCCTTGTGTGTCCGCGCACTAATACAACGTGAATACACACCAACTTCCTCAGACCCGTTCACTACAGTATATCGCTCTATAATGTCCTGTACACTGCAGAAAATTTAGTGCCAGTGTGATGGTATGCATAATCAGTTGCACAGGGAAAAAAACGGCAAAGGGAAGAAAGCTGATGCTATGGGCGCTACTGGTCTCCCTGTGCATTAGAAAAAGAAGGTGCACACAGTGGTGAAGCTTTCCTAGAGCTGGTTCTGTTTTACGAGCTGATGAAGAAATTGTTTATATGGAGCACCTACTAGCTACGTGATCAACCTAGGCGAACTATTGTGCTTTAAAACTTTGATATACGCAACAAATGAAACCAACAGACAATTAATAAGTAATAACTTCTTTATTAAGCGAAGGAAGGTAGATTTAATTGGCTGTTAGTTTCATTTGGCTCTGTCTAACAAAGAAACTAGCCCTCGAACAACTACTCTCCTTTAATAACAAATTATAGTTGTGTGCTTGATCGGTAGTACATAGGTATGTGCAAGTGTTCGGAATTTCGAATACAAATCGAATATTTCCCTAATATATTAGTTATTAGCATATTGGACTAAAAAAAATGCGAAATTGCGCTTTTCCGTATATTCGGACAAAATTCGAACAAATGAAGACTTTTCAGTGCTACGCATTCTTGTTTTTAAGTAAGACATCACTAACACGTAATCGTTCTATGCCTACTAAGGTTAAAACGTAATTGCGACGAATCGCAACCAAGACTATACCCTGTCGTGGAGGCTGGCCGTATGCCTACCGTTTGGCGCATGCCGCGATCACGATTTGTCGCGGAGGTTAACCGCGCCACTCAACTCGTGATATGGCCGACGCCACGGAAAAGGTCTTTCGTCCTTTGGGAAAGCGAAAGGACTATCAATAAGTCTGACTTCAGCGCCAATGCACGCGGCAAGGCCGTTACAGATAAACACCGGAAAGCACGAAAAACGCGATTACGGCCATCTATGAACTTGTCAGTACGGCACAGCCCTATCACCATAAGAAAATGAAGCCATCTGCCACAGCGCCGTTGTATGCGTGCTGCACGGCTTAAATAAGTGACGAGCCAAACGCACCTGGCCGCCATTGGCTGCCAGCTTCGTTCCTTGCGATGAACCGCGAAGTGCGCGTCCATCGCGGAAACTAACGGCATCTTCGACAAATCACACGGGTGCGCCCTGGTACGCCGTTTAGTCCAATCATCGTAGCGCCTGGGCGCCCGCTGCACACCGGTGCGAATTGTCGAAGATGCCATAAAACAGCTGGCCCTCGCGGCGTCGACCCAACAAGATGCTTTCCACACCCGCAGCACCTGCGCTGTGATAGGAGAGGAGCGGGTACGAAGAATATTCCGTCTAGTAACGTTGACAAGAAGCGCGTAACAGCCGCTACCAGACACCGCGGACGGCGCACTTTCGACGCTGAAACGTCTCGCTTCACGAAGACAGAACAAGGTGCGGATTCGAAGCGCGGCCGGCGCGACAGCAAACAACGAAAGTACGAAAAAGTTCAGAACAGCGCGTGCTGCGCCTGCGCTATGTTCGTCGCAGGCGGCAGCGGCCGCCACGCTTCCATGTTCCATTTAGCAGTGAACCGATAAGTACATACAAGACACCTGACACAAAAACGCTAAGCACCACAACATAAAAGAAAGAAACAGGTACTCGCCTGGAACATTCGTGATGACAAGACTCCATACCGCCAACAATTGCGGTCCACAATGGCACGGCCAAATCTCGACGTATCCATTTTCGACAGCGGTACAGGTACAGCCACTTTCCCCTGAGAATACGCATGGCTTAACGCACAACGTAGGGCGACATCTTAGATCACACCACGCGCACATCATCCACAGCTGCGCAACATATAAATTATCACATCGCTGCACGCGAACAAAACCAAACTATACCGCACGACGACGCACAACGGCACAACCACAGCCAAGCGCGAACGGAGCATAGCACCAGACAGCACAGCGCAGCCGGCGCGCCGCCGCGCCCGCGCTGGCTTCCAGGCTAAGAGCACCCCCACGTGATTCTACGCGCCATCACGTGGACTGCCGATCTGTTTTCATCGCCAGGAGCGCTAGGAGCAAAGGAGGGAGCGCACAGCCTTGGCTTCCGAGATGGACGGTGCGCTATCTCGGAGGCGATGGCAGAGTATGTAAGAATGGCAGACTGGGCTTGTTGGTTTAGCAAATTTTAAGTGTAAGGCGCGGCAACGACAACGGACAGCACGCACACACTTGTGACAGCGCGTGACGGGCATATAAACTGTGATGTTTCGAATAAACATTGTTGAAAGTGGCGCTCTGTGCGTGTACCTTCCCTTCAAATACGATGTCATAGCGTGATAGCGTGCGTACTTCTCGCTCTCTCTCGTAGTTGCCGTGGTTGCCGTAGTCTTCGTCTTTTCTCACTCTTGAGCGGTGGATGGGGAGTTGGCAGTGCGTTCGTCGTGCCGTGCATTCAGGCATCATTGGGTTTACAGCATATGACTTGCACTTATTGTCATGCTGTAAGTTTTACGAGCATGCGCGGTCATGCACGCGCTGCGCTAAATCGGTGCAGCATGGGAGGCGACACGTATACATGCATGGAGTTCGCGGTGTCCTAGAAACTCTCTCATCCAAAGGTGTGTGCACGGATGGGGAGCAGGGAGGAGGGGGGGGGGCAGCCGCTTTCCAAAGTAATCTGTAAGGAGGCGCCAATTCTGCCCCTTACATTTACTCTGTCGAACCTCTCACGTCATCTTTAATGGGCAAGGTTATGGCTGCGCATGCTCTTCGACAATAATGGCAACCGAGGACCTTCGACGTTGAATTGGAAGCACATTTTTCTTCCTACCTTTACTCCCGGTGGCCGCGGGACAAGCACGCCATCGCTACATTGTCATTTTTGCATCCATGGTTGAGCTTGTTTTGTTCCTTTAGGACTCCACAAAGAGGAAGGGGGAGAAGGGTTGCTGCGGTGAAACATGTTCATGCGGTTGGCATATATTGTGGAAAATATGAAGCGGTAGGGCACACCTCGAGCCTGTGCAAAAAAAGTGTTTGCTCATTTTCTTGTACATTTTCTCGAGTCTTGTAGTATTTTGTGGCGCAATGATACTTCGTCATTTGTCTATGTGAAAATTAAAATATCACGAGAACTAACATGTGCCAATAGCTCCACCCTTTCCTTGTTGCTGTAATGTCACTGGCATCGTAACCTTAGAAAAGGCAGTACAACAACAGACGCTTTGCGCAATGCACGCGATTTTAATATGCATGCATGGATGCAGCTTAATGCTTCAATGTGCACCTTACGTTCTTCCATTACACCCCTTATGAAAGACATTAACACCCTTTTTCCGCGCACCACCCTTCTCTTAGGGTGTATATAAAGAAAAAAGGGTGTTGAACATAGCGAAAAAAGGGTGTTAATGTCATTAACACCCTTTTTAACACCCTTAAGGGTGTAAAAAATGTTTAGTGTGTACGCTCCTCCTCTCCGTGAAAACGGTCTATATCGACGGCGCGCGTGTGAGCTGTTTGCAGGCGGTACGGAGGCTTCGCGTAGACTATAATACTGCGGAAATGCATTAATGTGTTATCATGGTTTATTAAATATTATTTTTGATAGTTTACAGTCTAAAACAGCACTATGAAATTCGCCACTTCACGCGATTTACTTTAAAACTAAAACGGCGGTCGTTTGACACCGGTGATCTTGCTCTGCGGGTGTAAAATAACGCGTTGCTTAGGCTTTATTGTAGAGCAATGGGTAATTGAGGTTCGCATCACCTATTACTTGGCATTTCCGCTCTTCAGGAAGATTAACTCGTCGAAGCTGTGCTGGTTCAAAACAGTTCATTATGCAGCAAAGATGACAAAGTTACTTGAGGAAATGTCGACAGTAAATGTAGCCAATTAATAAATGACCAATGAATACGTGATTGCTGGAGCATATTTTGCTCAAGTTGCATATTTTTGTTATCTATTATCATTTATTGTCACACGTATTTGGCAGAACTCCTGAGGCAAAAGATAATAAGCTAGCAAAAATAACAATGTATAAATTTCAACACGTAAAATAGCAATATCCCTCTGCGGCTCTACTTGACAAGCGAAAAAAAATATACATCACAAGGAGAAACGTGCCTAATACACCAACACACGATTTCAAAGTTAACTTGCCGGCTCACTCCTGCAAATGCCTTGCTTGCATGCCTATTAGCTCCCTTCGCCGCGACTTGACGCAGGTGCACGCGCAGCCTCAGCCTCGAGTAGTTTGAAATTAGCAGCTCATCCACAGCGTGTTGCTGGCAGCATCCTGCCAACTACGGCCGCGGAACCTTGTTTAGGTATGCAGTCACAACCTCAGAGGTGATTTTCATCGAAAATACGCTCTCGGTCCAACCGGTAACACCAGGCTGTAGCCAGGGGGGGGGGGGGGGGCTTCAACACCCCCCCACGTCTTGATTGCGTATATATATGCACGCACACATACAAACGCACCACGAACATATATAAAGCATGGTTGAACCCCCCCCCCCCCCCCCCCCCCCCGAAAGAAGTTTTCTGGCTACGCCCTGGGTAACACATTACTATACTAGAGAAGACAAAGCGCAGCATGCCGTCCAGCTTCTTGGCGTACGAAAAGAAACAGCTTCGGTAGTCTTCCACGTCACGTGCATGTTGCGTGCGCCGAGTACGAATTAGAATTCCCAACTCTATTTCTAAAACTGGTACAGACACGCGCAGAACTTTACAATGGATTTTGTTTTCTGAATGCTTTACACCACAGCTAAGAGTTAGCGTAACTTGTGGCATTACTTCGTACCGCGTTGTTTCTCACCAAGAAACATTCTCCCGAAAGCGATGTATAAGGGAAAATCTTTCAGTCACCACCCTCGTGCTACAAAAAATATGCAGCATAAACAAATGTTTTGAGGGAATTGCGTAATACTCTCAATACACATGGACGAGGTGTTTGTAAGCTACCAGATAGTTCTCCTTTATGGGTCCCTCGGAAAGTTGAACAGTAGCCAACCATTGCTTCGAGTGGTTTAAGCACAGTGGCACACAGCCAGTGACGTAGGCAGAAATTTTTTTCGGGGGGGGGGGGGGGGCACCTTTTTGATCCGACATTGGGTCTGGGCAGATAAGTGGGATGGAGTGGTCCTTATTGTGCTCTGTATCACATGGGAAAAAAATTTCGGGGGGGGGGGGGGGCATGGGCTCGGTGTGCCTCCCCCCCCCCCCCGCTACGCACTGCACAAAGGAGCCAGGCATTTCGCGTGAAAGCGCAACAAAGAACGCCGTAGTTACACCCGCATCAAATTCCTGCCGACTACCGCCACGCCTCGACACGCAAACGCACGCTCGGCGTGAAAATGGCGGACAGCACTACGAAAACTGGTTTTGGCGACAGGAACTCAGTCAATAGATGTCTCCACTCTCTACGGAGGGGCGGGCGAGGAGGACATCTAGGCACTCTAAGAGCAGTAGCGCCGCTAAGCGTTGCTTGGGAAGCCTATTGGCCTCGAGGAGTTACGGAGTCGCCCTCTATCGGACGCGCCTCGATTGCGTGCTAGGTAGGATACAGCCGGCGCGCTCCGCATAGGTTTTGCTGTCGGCGCTCTACAAAACACCTCGCGGAAGCCCTCCAGGGCATTCTGCAAGTACTTTCGAACGGAACTGTGTTCTTTCCTGTCAAAATAATCATCTTCGATGAACTGAAAGTACAAGACAGTCTACAGTCGCTGTCTCTGCAAAAACCGAGCACCCGCTTCACGCGGTCACCGCGTTGGAGACTCCTAAACCGGCTTCTTGCGTAAAAGGCAGTCGCTGGCTGAGTGCAACTACTTGAAATATCTCGTTAGAGTAGACTGGCTGTGTAACCAACGGAGCCATAACAAGCATCAAGCCAGCGATCGCACGGTTTCGCGACGACTGACGGTGGCCTCTGCATGTATGAGCGTCTGCGTGTATGTTCGTACTGATGGTTTCGCTTTTGCTACGAGCGCGTTTTGGCACCACGCTGTGAACTTTAGGCCACGAAATATGAGAATTTTTGAGTACACAAACAACTAATGTTGCGCGGACGCTATCAGAGCAGTTCAAAAAACAATTTCGTTACAACTGCGGCTTCGGTGCGCATGGCAACTTTCGTGACCTGCCGTCCAGACGATTCAGTGCTTTTTTTTTTTTTTCTTTTCGGTCTAAATTCGGGTACGTTTCAATGTCATTTGACAAGTTGTCTCGCACTGCGTATTGATCGGTCTTCTAAGCGGGCAAATGCCGCTGCTCTTCTGTTTCTTTATTCAGTGCATTCGTTTCGTTTGGTGCTCACACAAAACGTGAGCAAATGCGACATCTTTTTCTAATGCATCCTTCATTATTCGTTCCCTTTGCATTCCAGTGAACTTGACCGCCTCTCTGTCATCAACAAATTCATAGACCAAAGCTTCACCACTCGATATTGCTGGTGGAAAGAGAAGCAGTCTACGAGACCGAGCATGCATGTAGTAGCATGCGACGCCTAGGAAAAGAAAGAAAAACAGTAACGTTTTGGCCGGACTTGTTCTGCAAACGTCGGCTGTGAACTAGAACCCACCTGAACTTGAAATAGCGGTGAATAAAATAGAAGTTATTGCAGCAACCAGCAGCCGCGAAACAGGATAGTAATTATTGGCGAGTACCCCAGCAATTTTGGCAGCAGTGTCGTGTCTACGCCAAACATGGTGGCATCTTTCCCACGTAAATAAATGAGTCACAAAGAAAATACATGGGGTGGCCGTGTGGGCCGACATCGGTGGGCAGTCACGGAGGCAATGCCAAAATTTATGTAGCTTATGAAGCAATGCAAAATTTATGTTGCTTATGAAGCAATGCATGCTCATCAAACGGGAAGATTGCCCGTCGGCGTCCCGCGTCGGCGGCGTCAACACGAGTGATGCAAAAAATAATCGTCCCGTGATGTCACCATATGACGTCATCATGATGTCACAGATCGCCAAAATATATGTAGCGTCATTATGACGTCACATAACGTGGACGTCGCATGAGACGTATTCCACGTCATGGTCGCTTTGCATTGCCTCCATGATTGGTCACGGAGGCCGTGCAAAACTGCGTAGGTTGCAGAACGCTTTTGGAGGGGGCCGCGGGAGAATCAGTACATCGACTGACAAGAAAGAAGATGGCTTTCGCCTTCTAGTCATCTTTAACGAATGCATAAGGGGACCCTATGCGTTTTTTAGTTCAACGTATCTACACAATGACTTGCGCATCTGCAGCCATTTTGTGGACGCTGAGCACGGGGGCTGACGATCAAGAGGACGCACGGGAGGGTTCTGAGATGGCATCGCACGTGGTAAAAGGCAGCGCTTTTACCATCTGTGGCAGATAAGCATCATCTGCCGGCGGGAAGCGCGCGCGAGCCATCGTCTCAGTGAGCGCTTCTGCTACTCACCGAACATCGCATGCACGACGCAGTAACGAAAGTCTTCGTCGCGGAAGTACTTGTTGCACACAAGACTCGTAGCCGATGGCTACTTGCCGGTTCTTAGCTTTACAACCCACCGCTTCAAGCAGTTTCTTGTCCCGCGGTACCGGTGCAAGCTGACACTGTGCTCCGTTGCGTAAGCGCGGCACTGCGGCACCGAGTGGTAGAGCCCCATGTTCGTCGCCTTCGGAGGCAAGCCACACTATTACCATGGTTTCAATTGAGTAGAAAAAGAGAAAACTTCCGTATTTGAACAGACCGCAGCGCGTGCGTGCGGGACTTGAAACTCGTTTTCAAAGCACGCGGCAGTGCTCTCCGCAAGCAGCCGACGCGGCCGCTGAGGCCACGTGATCCTGCCAAGCACGTCACGCCGACGGTGGCGCCGGCGTTTCCAGTGGGGCCTCGAGGCCAATACTAGGTGGTGTTGGCTAGCCGCACACCCGCTCCGCACTTGGCGGGACACCTGCCGCCCGCAACGGAGGGCCCCTGTGACGTCACGAAGAGCGGTTCCAACTTTTTGCAGCCGCCCTGCCGGCTTGCCAGGCTCGCCTCTCGTTAGCTGCTCGAAGGCGGCCCGGCTAAAGTGAGCTTTAGCCCGGCGGCCGCCTTCACAGCAAACATGGCGCTTGCTCGAAGCGGGGCGAGGCCTATCGCTGCAGCGATGGAAAAACTGCTGATTTTATCGTTGTGATCATCATAAGCGCTATACAAACTCCGCGGAGATGTTCATCGAAGGTAGCCAGCCCGTGTGCACTTCCTGGCCCCGTCAGTGCGTGCGACCGTCAACGGAACGAAGAAACGGCCGCAGTGTAGAAAGTGTGCTGTGGTGATGCGAGTGTCGTCGTTTCGTGTGTTTCTTCGTACCGTCCGTCTTTCAAATGTAATTGCATAAAACTTAGAGGATTTCCATCACGTAATCATGCACCGTGCTAAGCAAGATTGCGTTCAGTGCGCGCCGAAGTGAAAACTGTTCAATCCCGGGAACAAGTGTTCGCGTCGGGTGTGTTGTGTTGGTGCCGTTCGTCGCGGCAAATAGTAGTCGAGCCGAAGCTTCAGCAACGATAATACGATCAGGATCGGCAAGTTTTATTGCTCCGTCATTGTCGTCATTCGTAATGCGCAATGTCGTGCAAGTGTTGTGCTCGATGGTATGCGCTGTGGTGAAACTTCTGCGTACCGTGTCACATCTGAGAAATTCTGTCCAGCGCTGTGAAGTGTGCTCAAGAAATAGAAACCGTGAAATTTTAGGAGCGCGGTGCTAAGTTTTCGATTTGTGTGGTTGCGTGCATGTGCCCTGAAGTGGAGGTTGCATACAAGCCATTATCGTGCTTGTAGTCTAACCCACTGAGACCAGCATTATGATCGACGTTCCATAAATCCGTGAAATTTACATAATTCAATGCCAAGGTTCCGTAGACCAAATTTAAGCAAGTGAAAGTGTTACAATAAATTATGATGTACTTGAGAGCAGTTATTGCAACAGAAATAATTATAGCATTACTGCACAATTGGTCATGCTATATATCTTCGTAGACCGAGTCCAATGACCACTCAAGTTACATTCAATAAAGATTAAAAAAAAACAGATTTTGAAAGTCCTGCTGGAATGTCCCACCACCATCTCGTTAAACACGTCACTGCGTTCACCAAAGCTAGTGCGTGTAGCAAAATGTTCTAAGCAGACGTAGACAAGAATAATGCTTAATTTACTATTAGGTCAGTGTTCGTAGTCTCTTCGTTGCCAGTAGTGCGCAGCAATTGAAAAGTAAGCCTCTGTTCTAAAGGTGGACACCGTGTCGCAATAGGCTGAAATACTTTCCCATCGAATTGGATGAATACGACGATGATTCGTCGCTCTTGTCGGTGTAGATGTTGTGTGGTTGACCAAAGTAGCCGAAGGAACTTGTCAACAATCCTGCGTGCCGATCACCTGCCCTTGGCAGTTGTTGAGGTGTTCTGAGCAAATGAGAATAGGAGAGCCTTCCAAGTAGGCATAACGATTAAATCCAGCACAATGTGCATGTTTGCCTGAAGACGTTGCGCAGCTTTCTAAAAAATATCCTGAGCTATTCCTGGCTATTCCACTCTGTGAAAGTGGATGACCAGCGAAGCTGTGTAGCGTACTGATTGATTTATTACATTTGTTCATTATACATTATTAATTCTTTTAAATTCAGCATATGCTCCTTTAAAGCAATTCCGCCTCAATTCGTGTCAGCAAGGAGTGCAGTGTGCAGGTCATTTATGTACGCGGTTATTTGTTTGTTAGTGTATTTATTTGCTTTTTTTTTTGTTTATTTTAGTATGTTTAGTGGACCAGTGGGAGTAGTGCGGTTTGCCCGATTTCTGTGGCACAACCTGCTAGGGGTTTTCTGTTGACTAGGTGACTGTTCGCGGAGTTAGAGTAAGTTCATATTTCTTATGAATATCAGAATTGCAGTCATGTCAACCGATGTGCCTGGTGTGTCAGCTGCCGTTTGGATTCAGTCTGGGAAGCCACAGTCGCTGTATTCAAAATTGAATGTAAAGTCAGTTTGATGATCATTTTCTGCTGAGTATGCAAGGTTCGTAAAGCTGCAGGGTGGCTGATTTATATACAGCCTTGTTGCAAAACCGTGAAGAATGCTTAGGCTTGAACTTTAAGTCGCCAGTACGATGCACGACGCAGGCCCCATTACACTGCCTTCGCATTGGCTTGCCACGCTCATTTTTAGTGGTCCACATAACCAGGCCCGTAACTAGGGGGGTTGAGGGGGTTCTGACCCCCCCCGAAATTTTTTTGATGCTTTAACTTTTCGGGTGATACTAAAATATTTACACGCCTTCACAGCGACCCCCACACTGCCAAAGTTACACTGCAACTTTCCTGGCATTGCTTCCCTCTTCTTCCTTTCTTCAAACCTACCAGAACACCTCAGCGCTCCCTCCCCCGCACGCGCACCTGCCCTATTTGTACAGCTTTGCACTTCGCCCTCGCGTTCCTTCGAGTCTTTCTTTTTCGTCTTTCACCCCGTAGCAGCTCCTTTATTGATTCCAGATGCTTTCCTTGTGCATTGCCGCTGGAGAAGTTATCCGTCTGTGCGGACCGCACGTGTCGGCTTTGGGTTTCTACGAAAAGCGCGTCTCCTTCTGTGAAAGTAAACAGTTCGACAGCAACGGCAACACCAACACGACGTGCGCAAATTTGCCAGGGAACGAAACCCCTAAGCGGAAAAACTCAGCGGCGCATTCCGAGGACGCAGGCTGCAGGGTAAACTTTTCTCAAACTGTAGTCTTCGCCACCGAAACGAATCATCGAAGATGACATCTACTGAAAGACTGGCATATCCGAGCAACTTCGAACAACCTTAACCACACGCAAGGAAATCTACCTCTTCTGTACACACAAGGTATATGCGCCTCCCTACAAAGCACACAAAGCGAGGATACAGCCGGCACACAATCCGGCACCAGCGGTCAACTTTCACAGGAGAGAAAAAACGCCGCCAAGCTGGGCTGCGCGCGGGAGTACAGAGGCTGACGTCACAGCCTACAAAGTGCATTTTTGGGGGGTCACGGCTATTTAATTAGCGCAGCCCAGAGAGAATTATGCAGGCGCCCAGGGAGCCGTCTGTGAAAAGGTGACTTTTTCACAGGAACGGAGCAACACCTGCTTTCTGGACTGTACCACGGGAGTGCAAATGTCTCGGCAGTGCATTCTTGGGGGGTTCACGTATATTAAGGGGAGTATGGAGTGCCCATGGAGTCTTCTGTGAAAGGTCTTTAAGTAGCGTTAATCCAGTTTGCTGCAGCGGGAGTACAATAATGGTCCTGCATGCCACCAGCTGTAGCGGCGTTCAGAAAACACATGCGCCACGCGGGAGCCGGCGCGTTCATCACACTTCTACATTCTAGCCACTGTAAAGTGGATAAGAGGGAAGAAAACATCGCCCGCCGTTCACGCCAGGCAGTCGAAGCAGTCGCAAACGTCTTTTTGGAGCCACTGGCCACTTCTGTGTGCGTGCACAGGATTGCGGCAGCAAAATGAAAAGACACTCTGCAACAACGAAGCAAAGGAGTCTTGCGTCTTACTTCAAGAAAGTTCGAACCGATGAAGCGGACGGAGAAGAACCGCCTCCTTCGAAGGATAAAACTTCGCCCTCCTCAGCACTGGTGGAAAGCCAAGCGCGTCGGAACTTCTGTAGCGACTCAGGAGAATGCACCGGTTTATGTGAATCACCTGAGAACGAACACAAGCAGGACACCCATGCGCCGCCGGAAAATGATGGTGGCCGCAGTGCAACTCCAAGTGACCTTTGTTCTACAGTCAACGCTGGGCAAAGTGACGCCTTTACCACTGGGCAATGCCCAAGGAAGGTGAGTGGCATGGCACCTACACATTCTGGTTCGCCTCCCCTCTGTGCGACGAGTGCGAATATTTTGGACTTGGGACTGTTTGTCTCGAAAAGCAATAATGTAAATGATCCAGAGACGACGGAGAAGCTGCTGCTCAATCCGTGGACCCCTCCGGCTAACTATGATTATCCAGCCACAGGGAAAAGGAATCTGAAGTTCCAACCTCACTGGGTAGATCGTTACCCATGGCTTGTTTATTCAGAGAAGCTTCAAGGAGCATTATGCAAATATTGCGTAGTCTTCGCAAGCGAGTGTGCAGGAAAGGGGAGCACCAGCGCTTGGGCTGTTTTGTAACTAAGGAGTTCACCAATTACAAGAAAGCCATGGACGCCTTTAAGAGCCACGCATCCAGCAGTTATCACGCCATGTCAACAACGCTATCGGAGAACTTTTTAGCAGTCCGGTCCCGCTCACAGCATGACATCTTAACACAACTTGACCACGGTCTTAAAAAGCAGGCGGAAGAAAACCGCAAGAACTTGCTGCCAATAATAGAAACAATCCTTTTCTGTGGCAGGCAAGAAGTACCGCTTCGCGGCACAGACGACTCTGGTCCGATAAATATGTCTGAAGTGCTGCCATTGAAAAATGATGGAAATTTCCGCGCACTGCTTAGGATGAGAGCAAAATGTGGAGATGCCGCCTTGAGAGCTCACATGGAAACATCTCCGGCGAATGCGCTGTACACGAGCCCAAAAATTCAAAATGAGTTGATCACCCTCTGTGGTAAAATCATACAAAGAAAGATAGTTGAAAACGTCAACTCAGGTTCGTGTTTTTCAGTTCTAGCTGACGAGGCCACTGATATATCTCGCACCGCCCACATTTCCCTATGTGTAAGGTACGTTGGACACGACACGTCGGGAGTGCCCATACTTAAAGAAGATTTTGTAGATTTCGTTCCCGTGTACGATCTCACTGGCAAGGCGCTGGCGAGCACAATCCTGAACAGCCTTAGAGGTCATGGCTTTGACCTGAACCTACTTTGCGGGCAAGGATACGACGGCGCGGCATCAATGAGCGGCCACCTTAACGGTGTTCAAGCCTTCATTCGTCAAACAGCGCCCAAAGCGTTGTACGTGCATTGTAGCGCCCACTCGTTGAACCTTGCTCTGCTTCACGCATGCAAACTCCCCAGCATCCGCAACTGTTTGGGAACTGTATCCTCAACCTGTACGTTTGTGAGAGCTTCGCCACAGAGGACGAACCAACTGCGAGACAAAGTAGAAGATTTAACACAAGAAAAAAGAAAATCAGTTCTCTCCTTTTGCCAAACAAGGTGGGTAGAGAGTCACGATGCACTTCAGCGTTTCCTTGAACTGTACGTGCCTATTGTACAATTCCTCGAATATTTGGAAGAAGAGGCCGCGTCATCTGATACTTCATCAAAAGCTTCTCAACTGCTCAATGCCATTACGAAGCCCGAGTTTGTCGTTTCGCTTCAGATCTGTAGCGACCTCTTCTCTTTGACACTGCCACTTTGCAAGTTTCTTCAAAAAATTGACTGTGACTTGGCTCAAGCGTGCGATCACGTAAAGAATGTTATAGACGTTCTTTCCACAAAAAGGGCTAGTGCGGAAACGGAATTTAATAAGATTTTTCTGAAGTCGCTCTCTTTGCTGAAGATCACAAATGTTGAGATGGCCCTACCACGCATCACTGGAAGGCAGATGCAAAGAAGCAACGTACCTTCTGCTACTCCCGAAGAGTACTACCGGAGGAATGTGTATTTGCCTTTGCTGGCTGACTTCGAAAATCAATTAAGAGACCGGTTCGATGCCCATAAGAAGGTCGTGGTTGGCCTTAACATGCTGCTGCCGAAATTCTGCGCATCGGCTAGCCTTTCTGATATTGATGATGCAGTGCAGTTTTACCTTGGCGACATTCCTTCCGCTAATGTCATCGAAGCAGAGTTCACACTGTGGGTGAACAAATGCTGCCAGATCGAAGAAAAGAATCGCCCAGCTTGTGCTTTACAGGCCTTAGAGATGTGCAACCGCGACTTTTTTCCGAACATCCACAGCCTACTTTCTATCCTGGCGACTTTACCCGTGTCGACGTCGACCCCGGAACGGACTTTTTCCACACTGAGAAGGCTGAAGAGCTACCTTCGAAATCATATGAACAACGACAGATTGACCGGACTAGCACTGCTCAGCATCCATCGAGAACTTCAAGTGACCCCAGAACAAGTCCTCACAGAATTTTGCAAGTTGCCGAGAAGGAAAAACTTCCTCGTTTAAACTTCCCTCTATGTTTCAAGAGTCGATTAAAAGCTAAACCCAGCTAGCCCAAGCTTCAACCCTTCTATTCTTTCGCAATTACGAGGAAACTATCCAGCAAGCAGAATGTGCGAACGGTAACAAGAAGATCGGAATGTCGGGCGACTTGTTTGTTTGCTTGCATACATACTGTCACGGACTGCCATTTTTGCGACCCGGCGTAACGGCAAATTAACGGGCGCCGCACTCCCCCGCTGACCGGTGGAACCGTTCGCTCATGAAAAGACTGGTCTTTAGTGCAGGGAAGTACTGAATGGGGTGTTCTTCTTCAAACGTTAGTCGCCGATGTTTGATCCTTTGTACCTACGGCGGCGTCGGCAGGGTCGTCAAAGGCCGCGATGCACCCCGAACCAGCTGTAGACTGCAAGACGCACCGGCTGAAACCAAGGAAACTGACCATTCCCACGGGCAAAACTGCTTGTGGACAAGCCGTATGAGAGAACCCCAACAGGTTGTCACTCTCGCTCAGTTGAGGACCCTCTCCTAATTAAAAAGGGACGCGGTCAATATATTTTTAGGGTGGAGTTTCTAACAATGAAACGTGCATGATTGGACCCATGTAGAGGTCTCTTTTCCCCCAGGACGAGAATGAGGGGACACGGAGGTCGATTTAAGCGCAGGATTTCGCCTTGCTAAGCAGTCTAGTTGCTGACCAACATGGTGTAGAAGGAGATCAAGAAGTATCCCTTAAGTGGTTGTGGCTCCGTATCGGCTGGCCACCTAAACTTAGCCATTCGTCTAGTTGTGACGCGAAATTAACGTCTGTAACGTAGGCATCGGTACTTGAATCTCGAGTAAGTTCAACCTGCCCGAGATCGGCTTCAAGCACTAGCCTACCGGAAACACCAGCGCTGCAACACCGCCGACATCGCAGTTGTGCCAGAACTCTCTCTGACTTCTTGCATCCGATCGTCGTGGACTCGAAGCTGCCGGTCATCACAGGTATCCCTTCACCTGCTTATACCTTCGGACTTTCTCATCTGTAGTTTTATTGTTGGTTAGTTTTGTGTAGTTTGTAATACTTCTCTCTTGTAGCTGATTTATTGATTTTATATGTATTTTGTTAGTTGGTATTAAGTGTTGTACTAGATTCCTCGTGCTGCAATATCACTAGAGTTTTGTTTTTCCCCACACACGTCTCTGATCTCTTCACTGTCTCTGCTTACGTACGGAACGACCTAACCTGCTGCCATTCCCGTCGCCGACTTCGCGCTGGCGACGCTAGAGTGGCAGCTTGTAACACATACATACCGTTTTTGTACCGTGGTTACATTGTGTTACTTCATCAGGAGCCGTTGGTCGCGGTGTCCCCGGCTTTGGTGGTGCTATTGTCCAAACTTATTTCTTGCTTTAACCAGAATTTGAGGTTGACATACCAATTTCTTTATTTGGGTACAAATAATTGAAAAGTACCATCGAATTATTACAAGTAAGCGATGTACTTGATTTATTCACAAAAATAAGCCAGTATAAATCTTAAAAAATGGCAGCCGTTCTACACGCAAACCCCCCCCGAAAAAAATTCCTGGGTACGGCCCTGACCTGAACCATGCTGCGAAGGAATAAACGTCTGTGCACCTTGTGGAATATAAGCCGTTTAACTCTCCTAGGGTGCCAACTAATACAGCGTGGAGTACTTACTACGTGTCTGTAAGCAAAATGAACTCACATAGCTGCATTTTTTGAGCTGTGGCTGTTGTTGATGATGATAAAATATAGCTGTGCGCTTTGTAATGGTCTGGCACATCTAAAACTACCCACTGTTACACAGTTGACGTAGTGTGATGCCTGCAAAGTCTATGCTTCTACCCGCATTATCACATCTGTCATTCTTACTCCTCACCCAAGATGACAATTTGTTGGCTCTTTTTCCAAAGCAGTTTCAAGCATTGGCGTGGCTCTGTTGTGAAATACTTTACTGCCACACAGAACGCTTGGGTTCGATAGCTGTTCAATCCCTCATGTTTATTCTTTGCATCCATTGAGATTTTTTCGCTAATGGACAGCACTGCTGAACCGACATCGCATTTTCTGCATCACGTGCATCTCAACACTATGGCGTGAAAAACTTACAATATTGTTTAGGAGTGCACGAAGCCAGAATGCTAGGGTTCAGGTACTGAAGGCCACTCCTGTCTTAGTATTTCACAAATTCAAACAAACGTTATTTTTTATGGTAGTTGAAAGCAGCCAGGCAACACACCCATACTTGCTGATGAGCTTCACGAGATAATCGCTAATGTAGTGCAAGTCATAGTATGTTCGTGATGGTGAGACATTGCATTGCTGTTCCTTTGAGCAATTCAGTTCATCAAGTACCTCCTAAGTACATCCACTTTGCTATTCGGCATTCTTGACATCTGATGTGTGGAACTGCATCAAAGGTCTGCTTTTCTTGACAGTGTGGTCATGGGCTGTTACACCACTGGCATGAGGTGCATCATTGCCTTCACACATGGAGCTCAGTCCCCCGAAGACGGGCTCACTTGAATTGCTATTCAATTTTCTTGTCAAGACATATCGACACCCCTGCTTAGGAGGTACTGCGTCATCTGCACCATAAATATGATAGTGCGTAATAAAACATGAAATGCTTCGTCCAAGAAGCCATCCTCTCATGATATAAGCAAACACTCTTGGATGTTCTTCATGAAACAGTTCATTTTCCAGCCTGAGCAACCTTGCTGCTGTGAAATAGGTATCTAGCAGTCACACCCGCTCCAAGTTACCGTAAATGTTTAACAGTTTTATTTTCTTAATAAAGCCAGTTGTAGAGCCTGCTTCCTCGAAGGTGCATGCAGCTGAGTTGCTATGGGAGCTAGCTTGCAGATGCTGCAATCACTTGTGGTGAGAATACTTGTGTGGCTAGAAGCAAATTCATCTTCTCCAGATTTGACAGATAGACCTGCTTCAGCATCAAAATTTCTAGTAAGTTCTGCTGGTTTGTCCTTCTGGACCTTAGAATGTGTCAAGGGTCAAAACTAAAAAAACTGACTCTGTCGTCCCATGGCTGACTCACAGTTGTGGACAATCAACAACTTTGCAGCTGAAATGCTGTTTTGTTTGCAAAGTACTTGTTGGTCACTATATGCACTACTATAAATCCACTCGACTCCACTGCTGCTATGAATTCTTGACCCAGGCAAGGAGAACCTTCCCATTGAGTTGATGTCTTGTAAAGAAAACTATCGATCCACGAAGGAACCAGACCAATAGCCGTTCATTGTTCCAACTTCTTCGCCTTCTTTTGCAGGGCTCACCTGCACGCATTCATTACTTCATCTTTTTCTACATAATCCCGCCCCCAGTAGAGCTGCATAACTCGAGCTTATAGAATTTGTGTGCACGTATTCTTAAAAACTTGCTTTCTTGGGCTTTCACTCGGCGTGCTCGAATTATGCCATCTTGACCAGGGTAAACGTGATTCGCCCTAAGGACCACCTGTCAAAGTGCGAAGTTCCTTGATCACCAAATCGCCTTGACCAGACTGCTACTAGGATATGCTGGGCATAGGTGAAGTGCCCGTATAGGTGCTCCGTCTTTCACCGGATCCACTGGTGATCTACCAGCTCCTGACAGTATCTCAGCTTCTTGCTGTCACGTCGAGTAGCCTGAGCACTTCGAGCTTCGTAGTCGTTGGTTCGCTGTGGAGAAGCCAGTGATGAACGTTTAGTGTCTGTATACGTGCAGGTCAGTGGTCTTGAATTAAAAAAGCATCTTCCGCCAACAGTACAATCTCAGTTTGTTCACTTTCTAGTTTGCACTTTCCCAGCACCTTGCGTAATGATGACTTGTGTTAGATGTAAAACGATGATTCGGGAGACGTTGGGAAAGACTGGCAAGAACAACGGTTACTTTAACAGAAGAACATTATTTAGATAAAATAAAGAAAACTGCTGGAGAGACAAGAATACGGCGTCTCTCCAGTTGCACAGCCGTCCCTCTTCTGCCTTCCCCCTTGGGTCCATGCACAGTCGCACACCCTGCTCACCACAGGGGTTCACTTCGGTGTCACGTTACAGCGCAGGAATGTCGTGACATATAACTGGGACGACGATTGCCTGAACGATGTGGATGTCGGTAGAGTACTGGCTGCGCAGGGGAACTTGAACAACTTTTCGTTTTTCCGCAGAAGTTGGTGATGCGCTGCCAAACGTGTTGAATGCAACCCGTGTCTCTCCAAGTACCCACAAATTCAGTTTCACCACGAGATCTTCCGTGACGAAAGATTGCTGACTGCCTCCATCGAGTATCCCTCGGACGTATGTGGGTCTGTCATTTTTATGACAAAGGCGCAAGAGGTCTGCAGGTACACTTTGCTGTAATTTCTCTCGCAACCGTTTGAAGAATCTGTTGGACAGCGTAATCATATGTGATGAGACCATTCAGACTGTGCTACCAGAAGCGTCCACTGGTCAAAAAGTGTTCGCTGTCATGTTCTTCCTGCAGTGAGGGTCGCAGATACTGATGCATGCCTTCTGTTACAACTTGAACAGAAGAGTCTGTGTATGATGCACTGTGCAGTACAGAAGCGGTGCTGCTGCCTCGAGCTCTCTGATGACTGAGGATGTCGTCATCACCAGGTCATTGTGAGAATGGCTTACACTGCTCCCAGCTTTCCATTTCGATGCGTATAATATGAGCAGCTCTTGTAACTCCAATTCTGACGTTGAAGCTGCCAGTGGCGGATCTGAGGCATTCGTGTCAGACCCATGTTGTCCTAAAGCCTGGCTTCACTTTGCATGTGTATATGACAGAAGGACCTCGTATGGCAAAGACTCTCGTAGAATGTCAATCAATATTGCTCTGGAGAAAGTTACGTTGGTATATTTAGTGCAGTCAGACATCGAATGTTCAGCTGCATAGCATCATAAAGTTGCCTGAGGCCTCGGACGTCGCTTCCTGATTTTACATGAGAGAGATTGCGAAGCGCTGGTGTTGTACTATTCTTCTCCAATCTCTGAACTGTTGTTTGAGTAGATCCACGGCGTATGTGTTACAGGCTTTGGAAGTGGGGAACTCAGGAATCGCTGCTGCCGCTTCACCCGCAAGGTAATGTTGTAGGTAGAAAAACTTTGTCGGCGATAAGGCGTTTTAATATGAACAGTCTGCTCAAACTGCTCCAGAAAGCTGACCACTTGAATATCGCCTCTAAATGTTGGCAAGTCAAGGTTCACCAGCTTTGGCCAATTCTGGCCAGAGCATCAGGAGCTGTCGGTTTTGCATTCTGGGGAGCAGCCGCCGCTGTACTCTCCGCGCATCCCAAAAAACAGTGATATTGCAGCGAACCTCTGAAAGCATGCTGATGGCTTGGTCGTCGTACTCTGACACAGTTAGATAGATAGTCTGCTTCGAGCTCATCGTCGGCGAGGTGCTCTTCGAGTGCATCATAAGCTTCGAGAGCTCGCTGGTGGTACCCGATAGATGGTCATAAATACCTGTCAGCTTGGCCTCGTCCACAGCAGGATCCGTCAGTGCTTCCTGTAGAAGCTTCATATTCTGTGCTCGTCGAGCTGAGCGCTTGGTCTTGAGGCAATCCAACCTATCAGATGTCGAGTCTGGGGTCCACGCCGATCACAAACGATCCGTGTTCAGTCCTTGGCGCTCGAAGCGCGACACAGACATGTAGAAGGTCCCTTCGAGTCGTGCGATCAGAGAAATGTGTCCGCACGGGGATTTTCGGCACCAGAATGTAAAGAAAACTAACGATCCACGAAGGAACCGGACCGACTGCCTTTCATTGCTCCAACTACTTCTCCTTCTTTTGCAGGCTTGCCTGCACGTGTTTATTACTCCATCTTTTTCTACATGTGTAAAATAATACGAGCAAAATGTCTGTGTGGTGGTCGCGCAACTTAAAGATGAGTAGAGTGGGAACTTGGGTTTGTTGGTAGGACATAATGAATGTAAAAAAGAGCGCTGTTTGTGTCTGTTATTTTCATCAGTCCTTTCTGTTGTGCTGTTTTACATCTTGAATATCAGCACATAATACTAGATTCAGGATGCACTGTTGTTCCGTCTGTCTTTTAATTCAATAAACGTGTGCCTTTTGTCTTATGACCGCTCGAGTTTTATTGCAGCCTCATCAGCTTCTAGTGGTGTTGCTTTGCTTGCTGCTCAAAACTGATGACAATCAGCAGCATGGGCAATGCTAAGTGCCAAATGATGCAGTCTATTATATCTTCAGGGTAGCTCGGCGCTCATTTGATGGCTTAGAATCTAATGCAAAAGGAGAGCTGCCTTCTTTTCTTCTTTGTGGGAACCCCCAACGATATTCTGCATCAAGCCATAATTATTGTCCTCATGAAGGTGGTCACATTTTTTTTTTTCATTGCTACTTGCTGAACAATGTTGTGCAGTGTGAGAGGTAGCAGGAAATTTGAGCATGCAGTCTTGCTAACAATGAAACAACAACTCACTCATTGCCGACTCACTGACTGCTTGTGGCATGTGTGGAAACACTTCTAGTGCACTCATTAGTGTAGTCTTGTGTGCTTGAAATGTCATGCAATGACTCCCTCCTTTGGCTTTTCGTTTATTAGGTTGGGAACGCAATGGTGGGTTCCTAGCTGTTGCTGCCTTGCGAGGCTTCTGTTGAGATAGGCGCCAGGCAAGAAGCATAATCTTCGAAGACTGTCAGCATGGCACCACACCAGTTTTATTATATGGTAGCCTTCAACATAATCGCTTTGAAGGAAATACCTGCTGGACACTTTTTTGATATTGACTTGTCAGTTTTAAGGTCTTCCCTTGGAATGCTTTTTTGCCATTTTAGAATAGCAGCTTTTCAATCAGGATTTAATGAGATGAAGCATGAACAGCCACTATCGCTGGGCTATTACATGCACTCCGTTGCTACTTGGCCCCTCAAGAGCCTGTATCGTGACTGAGCTGCGATGCCGACCCATGCCTTGCCAGCCACCATGACCACTGCACATGTCCCTTCGCAAGGCCTTCAGGTCCTTTTTTTTTGCTGTGAAGACACGTAGTGGAACCCGGACAACAGACTTACCTGCATCACCTGTGTTTATCATCTTCAGATTTCTGTTATGGTTATTGGGAAGTTTTGATGGTCGACACTGGTTGTCCGCAGATTGCTGTCGTCACTCCTGATTGGAGTGCATAAGTTTGGCGTCACACTGTTTGCGTTGTGCAACACCCCGTTATATTTTTGAACGGATGATTAGTGAAATCCTTCATGGCTACAAGTGCAAATACTTGGTTATGCTACATTGATGACATTGTAGTCCTTTCTTGACATTTTCGAACACACCATGTTCGACTTCGTGCGGTTATCACGTGCTTCACCTCTGCTGGCCAGCATAAAGACGTCGCATTTTGCTGCATGCAAGCTGACATACGAGGACGTCATCTGCTAGGAGGGTGTCTTCGTGCTGTTGCCGAATACTCCTAGCCGAATTCCATAAAGACGCTCTGAAGTTTCTTGGCCTGTGTGTTGTCGCGAAATAACTTGCAGGCATGTTGTCGCAAGGATTCTGGGTTTGTGAACATAGGGCCTTTCCGACTTGTGCACTAGCTTATCGCTCCTCAAACAGCTCTCCCTCATTAAGCTTCTTGTTTTATATTTGAGAAGCCTCCTCTGTACTACGTGTGCATGTAAATATGTGCTGCCTTCTCTAACTACCCCAGAAAGCACTAACACTGCCATATCAGAACTACAACTCCCTTCATGGACGATACTATTGCTGTGGAAATTAAACATTGGTGTACAAGTATACTGATGCTTAGACTGCCTGCCATCGGTGGAAGGCTCTCCCAATGCTCTGGCGGTACATCAGCTCTACTTTGCTTGGCTTGCCCATTTTACCACTTCGATGTGAATTTATACGACCACTTTCTTGAACAATTCTGAGAACAGATGAATAATTGGCAGAGACTCGTCTCATGTGTTACACCGAGACTGCAGCTGCCTACAGCAGTAGCAGCTAAGAAGTTTCATTCATCAT
>NC_051179.1:88696090-88727100 GCF_013339695.2 Rhipicephalus sanguineus
CCCCATTGTTTCAGCTAACGGAACGGTGACAGAAAACCTGTCTTGTTAAGTTGACTCGCTAATTCGTAACATTCCAGCAACATTTCAGTCTTTCGTGAGGACACGAACCACTTTTTGTCAGCAATTAATGAGATTACCGTGCCTAATGGTTCCTTCTTTGTAACACTGGACGTATCTTCCCTGTACACAAACATCCCTCGTTCGGACGGCATCTCGGCGGTTGCTGAGACGTACGACAAATTTTCCGGCGATAAGCCAATAGACAGCCCTACCCTAGCGACACTACTTGAAATGATTCTCCAGCTGAACAATTTCGTGTTTAACGAAGTCCACTACCTACAGGTTAGCGGCACTTCTATGGGAACTAAGATTGGACCGAACTATGCAAACATATTTATGGGGAGGCTTGAAGAGCAATTTTAGGGGCGAAGCTCCTTAAGGCGGCACCCGTTCGTCCCTCGTAGTCATCGTAGTAGTCCGTAACAAGTCTTACGCTTTGACCCCCAAGGTGGTGCCGGTGGGAGATTTCTCCTGTGCGTTGTTGAACAATAAAAAATTCGCAGCGTGCGCGTTAACTAAAAGCCGAATTCTTCTGTCTCTCATTCCCCATTAGCAGCCATTGGCATGTTCCAGTAGGAAACGTTAGTAGAAGTAGAAGTGTAAGTGTTAGCTAAAAGCCGACTTCTTCTGTCTCTCATTCCCATTAGCAGCCATTGTTACCTCCAAGGTAGTGCCTGGTGAGATTTCTCCTGTGCGTGATTAAACAATAAAAATTTTGTTCAAAACGCCGTTGATTGATGAAATAAACCAACGAAAGACGCCAGATGTTTTGTAAAAGCAGAACGAAAGAACGCCAGATGTTTTTCTTAAAGTGTAGTAGTAGTAGTTGTATGTAGCCACCTCTCCCGATCGTCAACGGGCGAGGTGGACCGGCAACGGCGCGAGGACCCTGCCGTACGAGAGTTAAATCACACTAAAAGACATACTTTGCGGGCGATACACTCTAGTGAGCTTTCAACTTTCCGTCTTAATGTACCATGATAAAGAAATTATTTCTACGAAAAACGCAAGGCACACCTTGAGCAATATATTTGGTTTTGGGACGCTAAATGGAACCATGAGGCGATGCGAAGCCGGAGCACTTGCACGATCGCGTTCCGTTGGCTTTCGTTGGGCATGCTACCGACCTCGCGTCGTGGAACGCGCGTCCTGTCTTCCCTCTAGCCTTGCCTTTAATTCGCACAGGGCGAGCGGGGAATGCGGTCGCTCTTGGCGCTCTTTCGCTCGGGAGCGGACTTCTTCCTTGCATTTCACCGATCACAAGTGATAATGAAGGGACCACGTAAACCAACAGTACAATAAAAGTTTGATGTTTAATATATACACGATGTTTCACACTCTTTATATTATGTACTGGGCGCATTTCACGGAAGAGTTTCACGGTTTACAGATGATTCCCTCCGTAGCTTCGCCCCACTCATAATCATTCACACCGTGGATATGCTGTGATTTTTTTTACGCAGTCGCCATTTAAAACCGCTATGCTACAAGAGGTTCATTGACGACATCTTTTTTATTTGGCTACATGGTGAATCTCAACTTCGCGCATTTATATCGGATTTTAATAACGTTCACCCATCCATATCCTTCACGCACACCTACTCGGCGGGAACTATTAACTTCCTTGACGTCACTATAAGCCTGAGGAAGGGGGACCTATTGACTAAGCTTTATCAGAAGCCTACTGATCGACAGCAATATCTTCATTTCAACAGTAGTCAGCTTAAACATTGTAAATCAAGCATCCCATATAGTCAAGCAGTCCGTTTTAAACGCATTTGCTCAGAGCAGGCAGACTTCAGTGCCAGCTGCGATAAACTACGTGTTTCCCTTCTAAAACAGAAGTACCCCACTCAGATTAGTGATGACGCTGTGGCACGCGCAGACAAGCTTGACCGTAAAACGCTTATCAACGCCGAGAGACGTCCCCGTAGCCTCAATAGCGCTATCCTTGTCCTCACGCATAGCGCCTCAGCGCCCAATGTGGCAGTAATTCTGAGGAAACATTACAACATGCTGACTCAAAGCGAGCATTTAAAGAAAGTTTTTCCCGAGCCACCCCACGCCGTGTATCGACGTTGCAGTAATCTGCAGGATATCCTCACGTCCTCCAAAGTTCGAAACAACTACATTCCACGCGCTGGTTGCCATGCCTATCACAAACCTCGATGCAAAGTATGCACTCAGATGACGACCACCACTGTGGATAAAAGCACCGCCAATGGTTTTAGCTTGAAAATCCGTGGCGATTTTTCGTGTGAGACAGATAATGTGGTTTATTTCCTTGAGTGCTCCATCTGCAAGTTGCAGTATATCGGTCAAACCGAAAATGCATTTCGCTACCGTTTCAACAACCACAAAGCGCATGTGCACTTCATGCTTCATTTGCCAATATCTAGACACGTCGCCAGCACCGGGCACACCTTTGAATCATTTACGGCGACTATATTGGACTCAGGATTTACGTCACATTATAAACGCGAAATGCGCGAGTCATTTTTAATTCACAAGTTCAACGCGGTTTCTTGCGGCTTAAACGAGAACGCGGGTAGGTTGGCTAGCATACTTGCCTAGTGTACAGTGCACACCTCATTGCTGGCACAAACTCGTCTTTGTTCCTATTCCTCTTGCCTATCAACTGTATTGTATTCACAATGCGCTCTTCACTTGCTGTTCTCAATGCGCAGCACATTCCTATTGTTCTTCGCAGGTTTATGCGACTCGATGCGTAGCACGCTACTATTGTTATTCACAGTATTGTGTTCACCATGCGCCCACCACTTGTTGTTCTCGCGCAGCGCGTTCCTATTGTTATTCACAGCGTTGCGCCCATTAATAGGTGTTGCTCGCACTGCGAATGACACCTGTCGCCCTCGATACTCAGCATCATTGTACCTGCTGCTCTGGATGCACATTTTTGCACCGGTTGGTCTCGATGAACGTTTTTTTGTGTTGCACCTGTTGTGTTGCACTCGATGCACGTTTTATTGTGTTGCACCATTGTACCTGTTGATCTGGATACACATTTTTGCACCTGTTGCTCTGTGTGCTCATTTTTGCACGTGTTGATCTAGATTAACGTGTTCTACATGCGAAGCATTTCTTAGCGAACTTCTGCGACTTTGAGCGTATCTATCTATCTATCTATCTATCTATCTATCTATCTATCTATCTATCTATCTATCTATCTATCTATCTATCTATCTATCTATCTATCTATCTATCTATCTATCTATCTATCTAGCCGCCTACGACTTTGTGCTCTCCTGGTCGCTTGGTTAATCGAATGTACACGAAAATTGGTATGGCGTAACATGACTGTATGACGAACATAAATGACAAGTCATAACATGAAAATCCTGACACGCATGTCATGTACAGCATGATTTACATGCTACGCTCATGGTTCGCTGGTGCCCGTTTCGCTAGTTTGATATACACCAAAATTGGGATGCTGGGACATTACTGTGTGACGAACATAAATAACACGCGTTAACATGAAAATCATGACACGCATGTCATGTACAGCATGACTTACGTGCCACGCTCATGGTGCGCTGGCGGCCGTTTCGCTAGCTTGATATAAACCAACATTAGTATCTTGCGACGTGACTGTGTGACGAACATAAATACACGAGTTAACATGAAAATCATGACACGCATGTCATGTACAGCATGACTTACGTGCCACGCTCATGGGGCGCTGGCGGCCGTTTCGCTAGCTTGATATAAACCAAAATTAGTATCTTGCGACGTGACTGTGTGACGAACATAAAAACACGAGGCAACATCAAAATCATGACACGAATGTCATGTACAGCATGACTTACGTGCCACGCTCATCGTGGGCTGGCGGCCGTTTCGCTAGCTTGATATACACCAAGATTGGTATCTTCCGACGTGACTGTGTGACGAATATATATAACATGAGTTAACATGAAAATGATGACGTGCATGTCATGTACAGCATGACTTACGTGCCACGCTCATAATGCGCTGGCGGCCGTTTCGCTAGCTTGATATAAGCCAAAATTAGTATCTTGCGACGTGACTGTGTGACGAACATAAATAACACGAGTTAACATGAAAATCATGACACGCACGTCATGTACAGCATGACATTCGTGCCACGCTCATGGGGCGCTGGCGGCCGTTTCGCTAGCTTGATATAAACCAAAATTGGAATCTTGCGACGTGACTGTGTGACGAAAATAAAAACACGAGGCAACATCAAAATCATGACACGCATGTCATGTACAGCATGACTTACGTGCCACGCTCATAATGCGCTGGCGGCCGTTTCGCTAGCTTGATATAAACCAAAATTAGTATCTTGCGACGTGACTGTGTGACGAACATAAATAACAAGATTTAACATGAAAATCATGACACACATGTCATGTACAGCATGACTTATGTGCCACGCTCATGGGGCGCTGGCGGCCGTTTCGCTAGCTTGATATACACCAAAATTGGTATCTTGCGACGTGACTGTGTGACGAACATAAATAACACAAGTTAACATGAGAATCAGGACACGCATGTCATGTACAGCATGACTTACGTACCACGCTCATTGTGTGCTGGCGGCCGTTTCGCTAGCTTGATCTACCCCGAAGTTGGTATTGCGCGACGTTACTGTGTGACGAACATAAATAATAGGAGTTAACATGAAAACCATGAGACGCATTTTCCTTAGTCACATACAAGACGATGTATGCATCTCTTTGCTGACTGCTTCGCATTACATCGATTCCGACAATGCGTGGCATCTGCCGGCTTCATTGTGTTGCACCTGTTGTGCTGCACTCGATGCACGTTTTATTGTGTTGCACCATTGTACCTGTTGATCTGGATACACATTTTTGCAGCTGTTGCTCTCGGCGAACGTTTTTTTGTGTTGCACCTGTTGTGTTGCACTCGATACACGTTTGACTGTGTTGCACATGTTTCTTTCAATGCACGTTTTGATTGTGTTGCACCTGTTGCTCTTGTGTTGCACCTAAGCACGTTTGATTGTGCTACACACTTATAAATAATGTCTGTCACAGGCAGTACATTCATTCTGACGAAGGCTGGCCCACCAGCCGCAACGTTAATAAAATTGGGGGACACTTAAGCTTCGCCTTTAAGAGTTGAACGCTATAGCGATATCCTGCCCCTAGTGCGCACTTCGAACATTACGAGTGTTTAAGAGGATGCGCGCACTAAGGTGTGTGCCCTATGTAATGGGTAGCATGCTTTAAAGGGCCCCTCACCAGGTTTGACAATTTTGAGCTGATGGGCGCAATCCATGCACTAGGCGTTCACGATTACGTCTGCCAAAATTTGCAACGCTACGCGCCGCGCAAATGGGTCAAATTTCAAGCTGAACGCTGCTTGCCCTTCTTCTCGCGTCCACGCGCCCAGAGAATGAGGGGATGACGTACATGAGAGAATGGCCCTGCGTAGATAGTAGTGCTGTGACGTCGCTCCTCTACGTAGACGAGTGTGCTCTGACGTCGCCAACAGTAGCACGTGACACTGCGATAATTATTTGACACGACGCGTAGTTTTTGCAATTTGTTGCTTGAATGGATGAATAAAACTTGAGAGCAATAATAAAACACACAAACGGAATGTGTGCGTTTTCTTTTTTTAATTTTTACTGCGAATCGCAGCGAGATTCGAGACTAATCTACCTCCGTTTCGCACGCGTTCGTGTTCTCGCGCTTTGCGCATCGTGCAGACGCCACCCTTTACAAAGAAACTAATTTTTCTACCGCGTTCCAGCGCTCATTAGGCTCATTTATCCTCCCGCGTCTAACTAGATGTTCATGCGGCACACCGCTAGTCTCGCGTCCGTACAAATGTCGCAGCTTTTGTGCTCAGTAATAGGTTGAAAGCCAAGTGATCGGCGAGGGCGCATTCGGCATAACTTGCAGAGATGAAGCGCAAAGAACGCCGCCACAACACCGCTCGCGTCTCGGGGGCTCGGGCTGGTTCGGGCGCGTCATGCGCTCGTGACATTTTGTGCGCATGACGTGTTCATGCGTATGCGTTATGTGATCCTTCCGTTCGCGTGCCGAAGAGGGCAGGGAAGGGATTTGGCTTGCGAAGGCTACGCGGGGCGAGCGGCGAAGGTTTGCAGCTCGCCTCCTCGCATCATGGTTTCGCGCCGCTACAAATTATTGTTTTTCTCAGCTTCTAACCGACCGATTAGAAAAATTATTGTGGCATAATACTCTTTATTGGGCTCGCAACAACTTGCAATGTGTAACTAAAATTCGTTAGGTCACCTGGTGAGGGGCCCTTTAAACCAGGAGCAATTATGCGCGAGAAACTTTGTCGAAGTTGCGATGCGCCCACTACGTGATCTTAAGGGAATATGCGCAGTATTGTGGGTGTCTTTTGTAATGGGTGGCTGTCTTTAAACCACCAAGTCGTTATGATATTGACGTGGTGTGACGCCCGATGGCAATGCACGCTTGTACCACGCAATATTACTGCGATATTACATCTCGTACTGTGACACCTGTATACAGGACGCGTATTTTTGGGAAGCATGAAAGTTACTTTCAGTGCAGCTCCAAGTACAGGCGTGGCTTGGCCAAAGCGTGGCCGACGCGTTTTATGTATGTAACCACTGACTTCAAATGTGTAAGTCGGGAATAAAGAAGAAAAGAAAAGGCGTGGCTCTGTGGTAGAACACCCGCTTGCCACGCAGACGGCCTGGGTTCGATTCTCACTCTGGGCCAACATTTTTATTATTTATTTTATTTGCAGCTTTTTCGATTTTTCGGTCACCGACAAGATGATGATTTTTCGCTCACAACCAACGGTGCCGACACCGACGGCGGAATTTCTGCGATACGAGCTCTTTAACGCTATCGCGTTAAAACTACATTTCGTGCGTGAGTCCTTCTTCTCACTCATCTATCGTACCGGACCCATCGATCTTCATACCCAAAGTACTATATTGTCACGTGGTCGTGACGTCGACGAAGACAGCAGTCGGCGTTTGTAGGCTGAAACTGTTTATTTGGCCGAACTTGTGGCCGGAAAATGAGAACTAGAATTACAGCAATGCACGCTGTACAATGATAGCGGCGAACAGGGCGTCGTCCGTCGATCAACTGACAAGCGGTCACGCGCGTCGGCTTTTATACAGGCGCTATCGAACTTTCCAGCAATATCGCTGGTGGCGGCGTAATCTCTAGACAAAGCTGGAACATTCGCGTGCGGGGCGCAATCTTAACAAACCGATCTACTACAATCGCGACGCTTCTAGAACACTACTTCGCGGACAGCGTCGAGCGTTGATAACCGTCTCTGCCGGTCAAACCCGAATACATCAAAACAAGACAAGAAGTGGGCGTGGCAATGCCCCCCTCTGAAAAAGCATCGTCCCGATGCTTGTGAAAGAACATAGAAGAGAAAAAGACAAGTGTATACACAAATAAATTACAATAACAAAGAAAAAAAAATAGAGTCCCCAGGCTCGCTAACGCGCGAAAAACGGCTTAAGGCGCACGACATGGACGACTTCAGGTCGCGCACGGCGCCGCTGAGAGTTCGTAATGCCGTCTGGGACAACCTCATAGTCGAGTGTGCCCAGGCGTCGAAGTACCCTGTACGGTCCGAAGTATCGTCGAAGAAGCTTCTCACTAAGTCCTCGTCGGCGTATTGGCGTCCATACCCATACACGGTCACCGGGTTGGTATTCCATGTGGCGTCGTCGAAGGTTGTAGCGGCGGCTGTCAGTCGTCTGCTGGTTCTTGATCCGTAGGCGGGCGAGCTGTCGTGCTTCTTCGGCGCGCTGTAGGTAGGTGGTCACGTCGATGTTTTCCTCGTCGGTCACGTTTGGTAGCATGGCGTCGAGCGTCGTTGCCGGGCTCCGTCCGTAGACCAACTTGTATGGCGTCATCTGCGTCGTTTCCTGTACGGCGGTGTTGTACGCGAAGGTCACGTACGGAAGGATGGCGTCCCACGTCTTGTGTTCGACGTCGACGTACATGGCCAGCATGTCGGCGATGGTCTTATTTAGACGCTCGGTGAGGCCGTTGGTCTGTGGGTGGTACGCGGTGGTGCGGCGGTGGCTTGTGTGGCTGTATTCCAAGATCGCCTGAGTCAGGTCAGCCGTGAACGCCGTACCTCTGTCGGTGATGAGAACCTCTGGGGCGCCGTGTCGAAGGACGATGTTCTCAACGAAGAACTTGGCTACCTCAGCGGCACTGCCTTTGGGCAGGGCTTTTGTTTCGGCGTAGCGGGTGAGGTAGTCGGTAGCCACGACGATCCATTTATTTCCGCAAGTCGACGTTGGGAACGGCCCCAGGAGGTCCATCCCGATCTGCTGGAATGGTCGCCGAGGAGGCTCGATCGGCTGAAGGAAGCCTGCTGGTCTTGTGGGCGGTGTCTTCCGTCGCTGACAGTCTCGGCACGTCCTTACGTAGCGAGTGACGTCGGCGGCAAGGCGCGGCCAGTAGTACTTTTCTTGTACTCGTGCGAGCGTTCGGGAAAATCCGAGGTGTCCAGCCGTTGGGTCGTCGTGCAGGGCATGCAAAATTTCTGGTCGCAGTCCCGAAGGTACAACGATAAGGTAGCTGGCTCGGGCCGGAGTGAAGTTCTTCTTTACGAGGACGTTGTTTTTCAAGAAAATGATGCCAATCCTCGCCTGAATACTTTTGGGACAACGACGGTCCTGCCCTCCAGGTATTCCACTAGACCCTTCAGTTCCAGGTCGGCTCGCTGTCGTTCGGCGAAGTCTTCGGTACTTATGGCTCCCAAGAAGCTGTCATCATCCTGGTCGTCGGGCGTTGGTGGGTCGACGGGGGCACGAGACAAGCAGTCGGCGTCGGAGTGTTTCCTTCCGGACTTGTAGACGACAGTAATGTCAAATTCTTGAAGTCTTAGGCTCCACCGTGCGAGGCGACCTGAAGGGTCCTTCAAGTTAGCTAGCCAACACAAGGCGTGATGGTCGCTCACAACTTTGAAGGGCCTGCCGTAGAGGTAGGGGCGAAACTTTGACGTAGCCCAGATGATGGCGAGGCACTCCTTTTCTGTTGTGGAATAGTTGACCTCTGCTTTAGACAGCGACCGGCTAGCATAACTGATAACCCTTTCCAGTCCGCCCGTCCGCTGCACAAGGACGGCGCCGAGTCCTATGCTGCTTGCATCGGTGTGAATCTCCGTATCGGCGTATTCGTCGAAATGCGCAAGTATCGGAGGTGTCTGCAGGCGTCGTTTCAGTTCATGAAATGCTTCGACTTGCGCTGTTTGCCACCTGAATTCGACGTCGGTCTTCGTGAGCTGCGTTAGTGGCTCGGCGATCCGTGAAAAGCCTTTGACAAAGCGTCTGTAATAGGCGCACAAGCCGAGAAATCGGCGCACGGCCTTCTTGTCGGTGGGTGGCGGGAAAGCGGCGATGGCAGCTGTTTTCTGCGGGTCTGGGAGCACTCCAGTCTTGCTGATCACGTGACCCAAAAACAAGAGCTCCTCGTACGCGAAGCGGCACTTTTCTGGCTTCAGGGTGAGCCCGGAGTTCTTGATTGCTTGAAGTACGGATTGAAGTCGCTGGAGATGTTCGTCGAAGTTCGAGGAATACACAACGACGTCGTCCAAGTAAACAAGGCAAGTCTGCCACTTCAAGCCAGCTAACACAGTATCCATGACTCGTTGGAAAGTCGCAGGCGCCGAGAAAAGACCGAAAGGCATGACCTTGAACTCGAACAGGCCGTCCGGTGTTATAAAGGCGGTCTTTTCTCGGTCTCTCTCGTCGACTTCAATTTGCCAGTAGCCGGTCTTGAGGTCCATCGACGAAAAGTAATTCGCGTTGTGGAGTCGATCCAGGGTGTCGTCTATCCTTGGGAGAGGGTACACGTCCTTCTTTGTGATTTTGTTCAGGCGACGATAATCGACGCAGAAACGTAGGGTCCCATCCTTCTTCTTCACTAACACCACGGGAGACGCCCACGGGCTGTTGGACGGCCGGATGATGTCGTCGCGTAGCATTTCATCGACTTGTTTCTTAACGGCCTCCCGTTCCCGCGTCGAAACCCGGTAGGGACTCTGACGGAGTGGTCGAGCATTTTCTTCTGTTATGATGCGGTGCTTAGCAAGGGGCGTTTGTCGGACCCGTGATGACGACGAGAAACAGTCCCTGTATTCCTGCAGAAGGCGTCGGAGCTGTTGCTGTTGGCGAGCGGGAAGACTTGGGTTTACGTCGAAGGGTGGCTCAGGGATCGTCGTCGTAGCTTCGTCAGAATCTGAAAAGGCAAACGCATCGCTGACGGCCAAGATTTCTTCGATGTATGCAATCGTCGTGCCCCTGCTCAGGTGTCTGTATTCCTGGCTGAAGTTCGTTAGCATCACGCTTCCTTTTCCTTCATGCAACCGAGCAATGCCCCTTGCGACGCAAATGTCACGGTCTAGCAGCAAACGCTGATCGCTCTCGATGACACCTTCGACGTCTTCAGCTTTTTCGGTGCCGACGGAAATAATGACGCTGGAACGCGGCGGAATGGTCACCTGCTCTTCTATCACATTCAATGCATGGTTCCCTGGCGTCGCGCGGGGCGGGAGCGCTTTATCTGAGGTTAGTGTTATCGACTCGGACCTGAGGTCGATGACGGCGCCGTGTTCACTTAGGAAGTCCATTCCAAGTATTGCATCCCTGGAGCAGTTTTGTAGGATTACAAAGCTCGCAGGATAAGTCCGGTTATTGATGGTGACTCTCGCCGTGCAGACACCAATCGGCGTTATCATATGGCCTCCAGCGGTGCGGATTTCGGGGCCTTCCCAAGCGGTCTTAACTTTCTTCAACTTCGTAGCGAAGGGCCCACTGATGACGCAATAGTCGGCTCCAGTATCGACGAGAGCGGTGACGTTGTGGCCGTCGATGAGAACGTCGAGGTCGCTAGTTCGTCGTCTTGCGTTGCGGTTGGGGCTCGGCGTCGGGTCACGGCTGCGTCGGTTTGTTCCGCTGCTTCCACGTTGCGTCGTCGGGTCTTCTTTGGTCCGCAAGATCTCGTCGTCAGGGGTCTGTCTGGTTCGCGTCGTGTTCTGAAGGTTTCGTCGCAACGTCGTCGGCGGAGGATCTTCGGTAGTTCGTCGTACAGCAACCGCACCTCCATCGGTTGCTGCCCTTAGTTTTCCGGATACGGGCTAGGCGACCGGCCCCGGTTTGGGCCAGTGTACGGCCGGCGGTGCGGTGACATGTAGCGGCCGGGCGACGGCGAGCGTGAAGGACGTCGTTCTTGCCACTGCGTTCCGGTTAGGTAGTCATCGATGTCGCGAGGCCGTTCGCCTGGCTGCGGTCGCGGCGCGTTGATGGCGAATCCTCGTAGTCCCATCTGTCGGTACTGGCAGCGGCGGTACGTGTGGCCGGCCTCCCCGCAATGGTAGCAGAGCGGGCGGTTGTCAGGGGCGCGCCAGACATCGGTCTTCCTCGGGGTGTAGCGCTGGCCGACAGGTGGGCGGTAGGGCGTCGGTGGCGGCGGCGGCGTCTGGCCGACAGGTGGACGGTAGGGCATCGGTGGCGGCGGCGGCGTCTGGCGACGGTACTGCGGCGGTGTATCGTCTTGGCGTGGGCGTGGAGGAGGAGCATGACGGCGGGCTGCAGCAGCATAGCTCATAGCTTGCGGCTGCGGCTCTACTAGCTGAGGCGCACCGAGTGAATGCTGGATCTCCTGGCGCACGAGGTCGGCGATGGAATCTACTTGAGGTTGCGACGAAGGTAGAAGTTTTCGCAGCTCCTCTTGCACGATTGCTCGAATCGTCTCACGCAGGTCGGCGGATCCTAGCGCTTGAACGTCGGCGTAGCTTGTGGTCGAGAGGCTGCGGTTGTATTGCCGTGTTCGCATCTCAAGCGTTTTCTCGATTGTTGTTGCTTCGGAGACAAATTCTTGGACGGTATTCGGCGGATTCCTCATAAGGCCAGCGAAGAGCTGTTCCTTTACTCCTCGCATGAGGAAACGAACCTTCTTTTCTTCAGGCATGTTGGGGTCAGCGTGGCGGAACAGCCGGGTCATTTCTTCCGCGAAGATGCTCACGTTTTCGTTCGGGAGCTGAACCCGTGTCTCCAGCAAGGATGCGGCCCTTTCCTTTCGAACGACGCTCGTGAACGTCTCCAGAAAAGCACTACGAAAGAGATCCCAGGTTCGAAGCGTGGACTCCCGGTTCTCGAGCCATGTCCTTGCTGCTTCTTCCAGGTAGAAGTACACGTGGCGCAGCTTGTCGTCGGCGTTCCAGTTGTTAAATGTTGCGACCCTTTCGAACGTCTCCAGCCAGGTTTCGGGGTCTTCACATGGCGAACCACGAAATGTCGGCGGCTCCCTGGGCGGCTGCATCACTATCGCGGCAGGGTTCGCTGCGGCCGTCATCGTGCCTGTTGTTCTTGTCGCCGTGGCTTTTGCCTTATCCGGTAGGAGTCCGTATTGGGGGGGTAGTCCTTTCTGCCGGCGGCTGGTTCGAGGATCCGGGTTGTCCTTAGAGTCGTCTTCTTCGCGGCTTGGGCTTGGGTCAGCGCTCCGCGGTGGCGTCCGGATCATGAAGCAGCACCTCCACCAGATGTCACGTGGTCGTGACGTCGACGAAGACAGCAGTCGGCGTTTGTAGGCTGAAACTGTTTATTTGGCCGAACTTGTGGCCGGAAAATGAGAACTAGAATTACAGCAATGCACGCTGTACAATGATAGCGGCGAACAGGGCTTCGTCCGTCGATCAACTGACAAGCGGTCACGCGCGTCGGCTTTTATACAGGCGCTATCGAACTTTCCAGCAATATCGCTGGTGGCGGCGTAATCTCTAGACAAAGCTGGAACATTCGCGTGCGGGGCGCAATCTTAACAAACCGATCTACTACAATCGCGACGCTTCTAGAACACTACTTCGCGGACAGCGTCGAGCGTTGATAACCGTCTCTGCCGGTCAAACCCGAATACATCAAAACAAGACAAGAAGTGGGCGTGGCAATATATATATATATATATATATATATTGTGGAGAGGCAAACTGTCTCTCGAATTAAATTATACAGAATCTTATGAATGTTGCACAAATAACAATAAAGCAAAAGCTTGTTAATTCGAACTGGGAACCCCTTGTTTTCAGCGCTCCTCGTCGAAGTCGGTCCGTAGTGATCAAAATGTGTTGATAAACCAAACCAAATTTACTAGAGATGTAAAACACCGTAACAGCAGCATTCCTTGGCAGATGAAAATTTGAACGCGGCCATGGAGTTCTTGGGCAAGCTGTAAACGATGCTGATGGGGTCAGGACACACGAAGCGCAAGCAAATGCAAAGCACTGATTGCTTCAAATTTTGATTGTTTAACTTTAGCATGCAAATAAAATTATTTTGGAACATGATTAGCGTCATATACTTCCACATTAAGGCTCACTGCTGACACGGATGTATGTCGGTGCTTGTTTCTGGCATATAACTGACAGATAGATTAATTCTCTTCGCTACGTTAGAGCTCCGTCAACTTAATTTACGAAATAAGTTGCCGCAGGCGTGTAGTAGCGCGTCATTCGCGATAACGAGTCCACAGGTGGATTCTTTTGTTTCTACCGTTTGAGCAGTCACGCCCGCTTATTCGAACTCCACTTAATTGGAACAATTTTGTATTCTCCGTCGAGTTCGAAATAACATGCTTTTGCTGTATTACTCCGAGAATCCTTCGGGTTTTTTATTATGTGCCGATCCAATCAACCAGAATATTATTGTTACTTTGGAAAGACTTTTTCAAAAAATAACTCGGGATGGTAATGGCTCGAGATATGCGAGCTTGAAGGAAATAACCAAGCTGTATAGCAGACCATTGATTTACTCGCTTCATCGAGAACCTCAGGAACGACAACGCTGTTTCATTTCCACGCCTACTTACCTCAAAAATTACGCAACATGCATGCGTCTTTGGTATTCTTAATGCACAATTAAACGAATGAAAATTGACTGGTAACGAAAAGAGACCAAGGTGAACCTTCCAACTGATTTATCAGTGTGTAGATTAACGCTCATGTGCCGCGTCAAAACAGTATGCTGAGCCAAGATGCTTAGTCGAACAGGGCTGTGACCCGTCATGTGCAATCTCAAGGAAATGCATGCAGAAGTACGACGATACCGGTTTTCCCATTTTTGTTGCTCCACATGAACTCAACAATCGCGTCTAAATTATGTTTAATGATATGGGAGAGGTAGAATTTCCCTACACAAGGTACCACTTCCACGAGAATCAACTACAGAACTTTTGAATGGGTGTTGTTCTGCTGTAGTTGACCAGCTTGGGGGGGGGGGGGGGCGAGCCCCTCCTTCAAAACTGGAGAGGAGGGCGGGCCTCTCCGGGTGCTCCCTGACCTTGGGCCCTGCATGGCAGGGTCCGTGCCACACTCACCGGCTTTTCACACTAGGTGTGGTTAATGGCAAATACAATGCTGCGGTTGCTTTTGGGTGTCACTGCGTTACAATTATAGATATACAATGACCGAAAAATTTCTTTCTCCATTTTACAAATGTCCCTACCTAAAGAATATTAATGACAACTAATATTGTGTCTAACAAAAAGAAAACGAGCTCTTAAATTTCTAATTTCTTACTTAATGAAATAATTCAAGCATGGTCATCACTTCTAAATAAAGTTCCAGGTGTAATTTAAAATAAGCAATTTAATATTATTTCATTGTTCTTACATGTAAGCAACACATGTGATTCATTCAAACACGAAAATAAGCCAGTATCAATCTTTCAAAGTGGCTACCGTTCTGCATGCACCACCTCTCCCAACACCTTTCCCACTAAATAAAGGAAATCAATTTCGGTACATGACTGTTCGTTCACAACTTAAGACAAAGGAGAATCATCTTACTAGCTGCCTCCTTTTGCCTTGTGAAAAATCTGCAATGTGTTCTCTGTCTTGCATAGTAATATTACAGTCCAATGGTTTTTCTCAGTGAATGCTCAGTAGCGCAGTAAAATCAGCGCAACACTTCGTTAAGTTGGTATTGCCCTGTCAGGTATGGCTTTGGCAGTATGTCTATTTCTCCTTACAGGTGTGCCCTTCGTTTCAGCAGTTTGAACATGATCTTGCGATTACATTCGCAACTCTCTCAATTAGTAATCACGAAGCTCCGTCGAATTGGCACAGTACTCTTCCATCGCTCTGGATAAATGTGTCCGCTTTTCAGGCACCTTCTGCGCACCGCAAGTGGTTCCACGGATGACTTCACTGTTGGCGGATAATTTCACATCACTTTTTACGCCTAGACACCGCTCTGAATCCATCTGACAACGCTCGGCGTAGCGTAAACACCCAATATTTTTCCAAGTGACAACGTTTTTACACGGCTCTTGATATCGGTGACACATGTCCCTCTTCTATACGCCGGAGTTCAAGTTACTCTTCTCGACCTCCCGTCAAAGTTGGATATGAAAGGGAAGACAAACCATTAAGACGGTACTTCAGTCGTGCTTGCTGTGTCGTCGCCAACGTTTGCTTCCAGCGTCTGTCCAGGTGGCACCATTTCCTAAAGACCGCGTAACAGAGGCTTCACCTTTCGACGTCGTGGGAGTAGGCTTTTGCAGCCCACTTTTTTTACCGATTTACTGAAGAGAATATGAAGCTTTATATTGCCGTTTTCTGCTGTGCGGTGACAAGGGCGGTGCACCTAGAATTAACTTAGGACATGGCAGCACGCTCATTCACCTTGGCCTTTCCTCGTTTTACATCTAGGTCCGGCATTTCGAAGAGCTTCTCACTTTGTTTGCTGAGGTAGAAGCAATCACCAACTGTCGCCCCCAGGCACAACTGTGAGAAGACGCTGAGAATGTAGAGGCACTAACACCATCGCACTTCTTATCCCGCAAGCCTGTCGGGGGACTACCGGTAAGGACCAGCGGCTCTTTGCCCAGTTCCACCGTGCATGGCTTGCGATAAAATAAAAACACGAGCTTGTGGAGCTATTGTAGAAACAGTGCAAGAATGAAATATTTGCTATTCCTGCGCTCCGCTCATCGCTGCCAACCCCCGTCTTCACCCCTCCTGCGCGCTGGTGACGTCGTGATTGTTAAGGACGACAACATGCTAGCGCTGCATTGGAAGCTCGGCAGAGTGGTCGAAGCGTTTCCAGGTAGGGACGGCATAGAGATGAATTGCGATATGAAACTCCCAAACAGCCAAGAAATACTTCGCGCGAGCTGAACGGTAGTTCCATTTGGAGGCAAACGACCACACCGCGGCCCCGAAGAACCTTCAGTCTACCGCGGGAAAGCGTTGGCGGGAAACACTATGCTTTACCAAGACGAGGGAAGAAGCGGGTGGAAGGCGGGACTGGTCGTATGCACGCAATAAAAAAGAATAAAGAAAGAATTATTTACTAGGGCAACGCGGGTGTCGTCCTCTTCTTTGACTCTACAACGGTCTTAAGTTGCTCTAGTGTCATTTACAGGAAGGTCTCTGAGAAGAAAGTTTTATAGTTCTCATCTGATTGTGACCTTCTGGGTAAAGATGGCTTGTACTACGTAAATTCACACGACCACACGCGCACTTCCTGGCTCCTCGAGGTCATGATTTACGTACCTACATTGTTCACAAGTTGTCAAGGGACAACTGCACTTTGTTGGCCGAGCAAAGAAAGCACTTTGGTGCATATAGACTTTGTTATCCAAATGATATCCCGCTGCGATTGTAACGCATCAGGCTACCAACCGCTTCATTTTAAATGTGTGTTCGCGGCAAAATATTTACATTCACCTACATTATGTGCTTCCTTGAAGGTAAAGAAAAGCGGAGAGAACTTCTACGAATACATAAATGCCCTATTTACATCAGATAGAATGTCAGATGCAACCACGAACACCACGAACAAGGTATCCGCCAGACAAGGCGCATAGAGGTCGACGGACATTCAACAAATTATGCAGTCTACAAAGCACGGGTCTGAGGGGAAATAATTTTTTAAAAAGCAGTCGGATTACGCAAAACACATATAATATGAGTACCATAACATTTCTAAGAATGTCTAGAACTATTTTATTGTGTTACAAAAACCGTGGCAAAATTTATATCTAATGGTGAAAAAGTGCGCTGCTCCATCGTAGCGGTTTCGCATTCTTTACTGATTTCGAAGTCGAGACTGAAATATCATGCATGCTGACTGCATTTCTAGCAAACTACAATTATATTGGCGTACTATATTTACGTCGCTCCTAAATCAATACTTACTGTTTTAGTGCGGTATGCCTCAAGCAACGATGGTAGATCCGCTATCGCAAGACCAAGAATTAAGTTGTTATTCTGAAAAGGGAGCAATAACGGTTGCTTCGAATGAAAATGTCCAGTGATGGCGCCGGAAATGCTCGTGAGTTTTTAGCCAGTGTGAGGTCGATGTTGGTATCATGTGTGTGCCGCGTTTGAGTATACAATTTAAAGCTTCAATATAATCAACAATATTCGAACCGAGAAATCAAGCTGTTTGCTTCGAATTTTGTACAATATCCTCGCCACTATCTTAATATGCCAGTATATTGGCTGAATGCTGAAAGCACGGCATTTATTCATTACCATAAACCGGCGCAGCATAGTGGCCCTCGGTTAAGCACTAGATACGCATGCGTTATCGAGCAGGCACACATGTAGCGAAATTAATAGGCGTCGAGCGTCGCAAGGTGCAAGCGAGCACTTTTGAAACTTTTGGTGGTGTCCTATTAATCATTTCGACTCCTGTGATTATACTGTAATAATTATTTGGGCTGGTGTTCGACGTCTCTGCTAGCGGTCGCGGTTTCAAATCTTTTGGCTTCTTCTCGTTTATAATTCAATATGACACTGAAGGCTCAATATGTGATCACTTACCTTTCCATGCATCTATTTCCTTGTTTTTTAAACAGCGAAGCTGTTTGAGCTAGCTGTAATTCGTCCGACCATAAATATAAAAAACGGGTATCTGCCGCAGCAATTGGGTAAATGCGACTGTTCACCACTGGTTCACTAAAAATGAAGGAAAGGACAGTCCGGCGAACAAGCGTACGCGAATGTGCCACAGGAATTCATGCGGCCTATCAGAAAACTATCATCATAAACGGGTATTTGCCCCAGAAAGAAAGTAAATCCCACTACTCACCACTGGTCTACTAAAAAAAAAGAAGCCAACAGTTAGCCGAACACTAGGTGACGGGAAATGCAACGACGGCTACCATAATACCCCGAAGCGATGGAAGCCATATGCCAATGACGACGTGCCCGTATATCTATGAGAGCTGCGAACGCTTGGTTTCAGCGCGAGCAAGCGATCACGCATCGACCTATAGCAGAAACATTATAAAAACAACTTAAGCAACGTAAACTTTCATTATTCCATTATTTATTACGTAAGACCATGTATCTTAATTATCAGAAGCCAAACACGACGCTGCAAAACTGTCCTGCACGCCATCGACTACATCATAATTCTGCCCCTTTAAACTATAAAGCGGTTGAATATTACCTGCCCATTGATGGTCCAAGAGAGAAGATAGCATTCCATAATTTTAACCCTATTGCCGTTTCTGACGTTTTATACTGCAGTATTACTAAAACAAGTGACAAGCAGTTCTATGATTTCCATTATTCGCTGCCAAAAAGACCCCGCTGGAATATTGCGCTGACCTGCTATGCAGTGAAGGCGAGGCAAAGGCAAGCTTCCTACAGCCTTGTGGTTATCAGGTTAGAATTTCTTTTTCTCGCTTAAAAAAAACAACTCTTTCAAAACTTTCTGCACGTAATAGCAACAAAACATACCACAGAACGTTGTGTAATCATATTTTTACTTGGAGTGCTACATTTCCAAAATGAAGCCGCAATATGATATAAAATGCCATTTTGTCCAACTTTGACACAACATTGTGATAACGTTCCTAGTTCATTCGCTCCCGCAGTATTTTTATCGTTTATTATAGAGGCCTATGAAGCCCGCGGTGTGAATATATTACTCCCGAAAAAATATGTTCTTCTTCTAAAAAGCGCTTAACATGCAGCATTTTGCAATTTTTCGACTAGGTCAAAAATACTGAAAATTGAAACACAAATGTATCAACTATCATATTCATGAACGATCAGCGCCTTGAGATAAAGGGAAAAATTATTTTGGAGTAGTTGCTCAAACCAGTAATATTATATAAATAATTTAGCGCGACACAGTTTCACTTCCGTGCCCAAAGTTCGAAGCACCCTCTAGGCAACACAAATTTTTTTCCCGAAATATAGCGCCGCAATAAGTACTTCTCTTATTCACATATACTAGCACGATTTCGTTTAGCATGATCGGAGATGGGCGAAAATTTGCCAGGTACACTTGCCAGGTATGGGATGACTCATATAGGTACATATATATATATACATATATATATATATATATATATATATATATATATATATATATATATATATATATATATACACACTTTATTTCACTCAATTTATATTCGCAGTGGCTACGAGCGGATCACGTGCGGTAACATAACGGTACGATACCCAGTGCGTCGCCTCTCGACATGATTCAAAATAGTGGACATGCGGTGATTTTAGGGGCGAAGCTCCTTAAGGCGGCACCCGTTCGTCCCTCGTAGTCGTAGTAGTCGTAGTGCGTAACCAGTCGTAGCGCTAGTACCAGATCTTGACCTCCAAGGTGGTGCCGGTGGGAGATTTTTTCTGTGCGTTGTTGAACAATAAGAAATTCGCAGCGTGCGCGTTAACTAAAAGCCGAATTCTTCCGTCTCTCATTCCCCATTAGCAGCCATTGGCACGTTCCAGTAGGAAACGTTAGTAGAAGTAGAAGTGTAAGTGTTAGCTAAAAGCCGACTTCTGTCTCTCATTCCCATTAGCAGCCATTGTTTACCTCCAAGGTAGTGCCTGGTGAGATTTCTCCTGTGCGTGATTAAACAATAAAAATTTTGTTCAAAACGCCGTTGATTGATGAAATAAACAAACGAAAGACGCCAGATGTTTTCTAAAAGCAAAATGAAAGAACGCCAGATGTTTCTAAAGCAAAACGAAAAGACGCCAGCTGCTTAACGAAAGACGCCAGAAGTTTTCTAAAGCAATGGTTTTCTAAACAATGAAAATTCACAGCGTACATGTAAAAGTAAAGTGAGCTGCAAGTCGTCATAACTCTCATCGAACCTTTAGTATAAACGCGCCCGATCTCACGTCGGTGATGATGTACTGGGCAGAATTCACGGAAGATTCACGGTTTACCGATGAACCTCCGCAGCTTCGCCCACTCATCATCATTCACTCCGTGGATATGCTGTGATTTTTTTTCTCAGAGCAGCACACAGGGCTTCTTTTACCGCGCAAGGTCGTCGTTAAGGTCACTGTGAACATAGACACTGATGGAGTTTGCCCCAATACCAGGCAGCTTTGGTTCGGCATCCCCTACAGCTTTGCGTAAGCAGCAGCGATGGTATGTGTACGTGCGCTCTTCAACGCAGGTTAGTATGTAGGTGTTGGTATTATCGCCGAAGCATTCGTAAACTTTTTTTTACAAATGTATTTACCTTAAAATCTACTGTCAACATCTGAAAATGCACACTGAGTGCGCAATACTAGTGCCGAGAATTTCGCGTCTCTTTTTAGAGCGAGAATCAAAATTCTTCAGCGAGGCTCGAGAATTTTGAGCTTCGCTCTCAATAGAGACGCGAAATTCTGTTTTCTACCGTAGTGAGGAAGCTCTTTTTTCGGTAAAATGGAAGCTTTTTGTCGTGAAAATATATACGGCAGTCATTGCGTGTGGTGAAGCGTGGGTTTTTCAGTCTAATACATATAAAAAAGGAGCTTAGAGTGCCGCCAGTGCAAGAGACTCTCCGTATTCGAAGAAGCCGTGCGTGTCAGAAATATGAAATAAAGTGCGCGCTTATCTTCTTCGGTGACGCCAAGGGAATCGTTCTTAAGGAACTCGTTGCCTCTTAGAGCATTATTAGTGCAAGCAGCGACGTGGCAGTGCTCTAGAAATTGAATCAACGCGGTGGGCACGTACGTCTAAAGATCGCGTGATCGTGGGTTCTGCAATCGAATGGTGCTTCGGGGCATATCTAACTCGATGTCAGCAAAGTTTTGGCCCGGCCGGCAAAGCCCATCCACACTTCCTGCGACACCATGCATCCTAAAATACTGTCACAGTCACTTCCCATTGTTTAAGTAAGCGAAAGACGCATTGTAAGCAGAGTGATTCTTCGTAAGAATTCCAAAAAACTGTTTCTGAAATTCTTACGAAGAGTTGGCAGCTCCATGAGCTCGCTATGTTAGTGCGAAAGGTTCTTAGTTTCTAAATTGCTCAGTGTATGTAAGCGCATTTTTCATGTGAATTGTATTTCCTGTACTCAGCCTCCATACGCTCAAGAGCGACCCTGTATATCTTCCTACAAATTGCATGTCGGCTAATTTCCCGCACCCAAAATTTATGACTTCGACACACGAATTCAAAATGAACCGAGAAACTGTAGGGCATAACGTCAGCAATAGTTTAGTAAACGCGCCTACGTTCATGTGATCATGCAGATGATATATGGATGCGTTTTTCACTGTATGTACAACAATAAAATATTTGTGGAATGCTCCTTGTGCGACTCCAAGAATCTATTCTCTATTTATGCCGTAGATTCGTTCAGCGACCTCCTTTCCGCTTGTGCCCTGTTGAAACTGGATGGAGCAATACAAAGGAATAAACATTTCGGCAGAGCCAATATACTGTGGGAATCGATTTAGTGCGAAGCATTCAGCGAAACACAATATTTGGATTGTATAGTCTGTTATACACCATGCATGTCCACTCATTTATCTGTGTCACATATTTGTGCATTGCTAATTTCGGTTATACCAAGTTAATGAAACAGCCACGAAATCACTAAGATCGTGTCATGTAAATGACGACGTACAGTACTGAAGGATTCAAACGCGGCATCAATTTTTTTTTCATGCTAGCGACTAGTATCCGCAATTACTCGAGATAATAGTCATGTCGTGACGAATCAGTTCTCTAAACGTAGTGCTGGCTCTTATCTACTCGTTCCAGTCGAAATTAAGCCGATATGACCCTAATTGAAGGCCAGAACTGAAGCCCTGAACCAGAACTGAAGCCCTAAATTGTCCTGTTTCAATCCGCGAGTATTGTATATGGCATCCGTGATATGATTTTAATGTAATGACTTCTCATTGATATTCTATATGCACTCATGTCGTGGCAAGCCAGTTTTAGTGTACATCAAGTTAATGAAATGGCAGTGAGAGCACGAAGGAGTGTCGTTTAAACCATGAGGTACATGACATGCTTGTCAAAATATTCGTAGAACCACCTGGAATTTCTCTTCATTATGCAGCCATGCAATGCCATAGCAATTTCGCTATATATGATGCTAGCGAAACGGCCACGAAAGCACAAAGACAATGTCATGGCAAGCATGACGCATTACACATGCATGTCATTACTGTCACGCTACGACCTGCCACATATGCTCGTCAAATACTCATGTCATGTCGTGCCAAATTCAGTATGTATCAAGTTCACGAATAATTCTGTTCGATTTTTTTCGCTCTAATATGAAGCCTTCGTGCCTGAAGCGGGAAGCCACTAGTGTTCTCGCTCTCTTTTCTTGTGCAAAATACTCCTCTAGCGGGTAGGCGAGAGCTGGAAGTTCAGCCATTGGCAATGCTCTTTTACGTATGTTAGGGCCAATATATTCAAATCTATCCATTTCCATAGCCACGGAAAAAGCAAGGTTTTTGTGGCATGCCTTTTTATCTCTGCGTACCTACTTAGAGTATTGCACAATCGTCAGTGATGCCAGTATAGGACGTGACCCAGATATGGTATATCATCAAGCATGATGGTTCCCTTTTGATATGATTTAGTCATGCAAAAACACCATGAATGATTCCAGAAGAGTAAACAAGGCACTGAAGGAATATTGCTGAAGCAGCAAACGAAGAAAAGTAGGCCAATTTGTCTTGCCCCACAAGCTGAGATAAAGTAGCACAAAAAATGAAACTGTAAGACACACACAAAAAAGGAGATGAAGGCAAGTGCGACAGCAGCCATGGGTTCAACATGCATGTCATCTTGCCGTGCATGTGCAGAAACATAAATAAAAGGACAGGCGTTCATCAGAGGTGGTAGCGCACAAATTCAAGCTGGGCCAAATATTGTGATAGAAGGCTGAATTATGCAGCGATCTCCACATTTCTTTTTCATAAAAAAGGCTTCTAGGGCGAGCCAGAAGAAGCGTTACCGCTCCTGCCCATAAATGGCTGTCCCTGAAAATCGAGCGTCACATCCTCCCCCCGTAAAACCCATACGCTGAAACAAAAGTGCACATGTGCTGGCCCATGTTACCTCATGTCAACGTGATGCTCGATTTTCAGTGGTCACCATTCTGGTAAGAATCGGCAACGCTTCTTCTGGCTTGCCCTGGAAGTCATTGTGGTAGAATACTCGACTGAAGCGTAGTGCCTATACTCAAGTCCTGCTGGAACCTGGGCTTTCTTTCTTTTGTCCTCATTTTGCCCCATAGCAGTCGTAGACACTAGCGACAGGGGCGGACAACTATGCCAGCAGAATCGGCTGTTGTTGCGATCTCATAACACCTTTCACTGTAGAAAGAGATAAAATATAGTAGGACACCGATTTCGACTCAATTAAAAATTTGTCGAAACATAATCAAACCGTGGTGTCGCTTAATCTCGAAATATGTGCTTCAAATGACAAAAAAAAGAGGGGGGCTTGTGTAATATCAACCGCAAGTTTTCAAAGAAGCAGCGCGGCTCACAAAAGTTTATTCGCTTACTTTTTTACTGTCCTCCTCCTTTCGCGCTGTTTTCACATCACGGAGCCTTGTCAATCAGCCAGGCTCTCAAAAGAATGTGCCAGCCTATTGCCCTAACGGATGAGGAGAATAGCTTCCACTAGCTGATGAAATAGCGCGAAATTTGGGACAGGGACACAAGACAGGAAATGTGTTGCCTTGCCTTTAGGATCTCTGGCTTGAAATCTACACTAATGCGCTTGCGCAAAGTGTGTAAGCGAGGCATCTGCGAGCTTATCCCAAGAGGTCGTGAAATTTATCCGAGTGATCATAAGGTTGCGGTTCCAACACGCCAACTGTGTATAGCTTTGAGTGACAGCGCTTTCAGTTCTCTTCCCTAAATGTATTGTAGGCAGCACAATTTTGCGGGATCTGCATCTCGTGGCGGAGCGACGAAAAACTACGGCTGGATGGATGAATGCTGTGAGCGTCCCCTTTATAGCGGGGCGGTGACATGTGCGCCACCAGGCTCGACAAAAGATAATAAGAAAAAAAGCATTTTTATGTTAGGTTGGCTTATTGCCTTGTCTACTTCAATTAGATTGATCTTAGCATAAAACAATATCTCGCAGCCCACCTCTCTGCCCCTTACCGCAGATTGACCTTATTTTTCCCAATTTATGTTTGCCCTTTCTACTTTTCTGCCACCAATACTCTAACCGTTTCCTACTTTTAGATGCGAAGCAGCTTTTGCGCTGGGCTGTGTCCGTAGTTCCATTGGCGACCCTCCGCTTTCTACCACCTAGCATACCCATTTGAGCGCGTGCTCGCGCGAAGGAGAAGTATTCTTCCTCTTTTTCTTCGACCGCCTTGATGATGATACGTGCAGAGCACTTAGGGACCCGGGCTGCCGTATGCTGTCCTAGCTTGGCGTAACGCAGACAAAACTATGTGTGCCGGCACGCGCTAGCGCTTTCGGGCCTGTGTAAGGGGCTGGGTATGACGCTGTGGCTTCTCTCCCTTACACACTCTCAGCAATCACGTGATGGCGTCGGGGAACGAGATTCTGCAGAGGCGCGATGAACCCGCGTGGCGTGCTCCAACAAGAGTTCGGAACAAGTAACAGCAACAGCAACTGCAGTGAATTCACGGTGTGCTCTACTTGGAAGGACGCGTTAACATCGAGCAAAGTGTCCGTGATGAACGCAACTTTAAGTCGACCAATGCGCTGCTTCGCATCCTCACATGGTTCCCTTTAGTGGGATATGCTGCGATTTTTTTCTCTCGCAGACGTGTTGAGCCTTGCATTGTTGTCCCTGAAATCCAAGGCTTCATGTTGGCTCGCGCCCAAACATACACCTGGGTGGATAACTGCACTACCAGTCACAACATGGTTCGTCGTTTCGTTATTTCCCACATCATGTACATTTACGGAAAACTGTAGTGCTGCGCCATCTGGCGTCACAGCGTGCTGACGAGGCTTCCGCGCTTGGTGCACTTTGCGCATGCATGTCCCATCTTCGCTGTCAGACATGTCTTGCTTCTCCGTTCCCCCTAATGCGTTGTTCTCACTTGCGACTGCCGCAGAAACGCCGCTCACCTGCTTCGCCTGCTCGATAGATGAAGGAGCATCGCCTCCTCAATTGCGCGCCAGCGGGAGAGGAACCTGCCAGGGGCGTAGCCAAGGGGGGGGGGGGGTTGGGGGGGGTTCAAACCCCCCCCCCCCCCCCCGAAATTTTTCAGTTTTGCTTGGGTATATAGGCACGCACTCATACAAACGCACGCCCGAACATACATAAAGTATGGTTGAACCCCCCCCCCCTTCCCGAAAAAAATTTCTGGCTACGCCCCTGGAACCTGCCGGCGCACAACCTCAGAGGCCAAGGACGGAGCTTCCCAGTACGTTTCGCGTGCCATATAACATTGCCTGAATCGATGTTACCTTCCAAGGATGTTCTCGTCGAGCATGAATTGTATTTATAGATGATAACACAAGCCCTTTGACGCTGTCAATGTGACTTTTCGTGCTCTCCGCGCTTTGCTGTTTAGACGACAACTGATATTTGTGCGCGTTATCCGACCAAGCCAGCTCGCGTTACGGAAAACCAAAGAATACAGCTCGTCTCTGTGTGGAAGGCGTACGCCAGAAAGAGACAGGCCTCCGGGGAGGAGATCTAAATCGGCAGTGGCGCGATTTGTAAAAGTTTTCCGAGGTCAAGGAAGGATAGTTGACCCTCGGAGCGGTGAGCCATGCCCGATAGGGAATATAGGACACGCAGACGCAAAGCGTGCCAGGCGCAGAAGTACCGATAGCCTCAACACCACGCTGTGTGGCGGCAGGGGAACACAGTAAAGCAGACTTCCGTCGCTCCGCCATGCGCTGCAGGTCCCCAAAAGTTTCGCGCCGGTAGTACCCTTTCAGACAAATGAAAAGCGAACAAAAAAGTTACAGTTGAGCCGCTTTCGCACAGCGCTAACTAAAGTATACTCAGGTTTACAGCACACACATAAATACGGATGACGAAAAAGACACAGACAACCGTTCGTCCTGTTTTTGCCGACTCTGTAACCCTAAGATCATGAATCATCAATTTGCCTTGCTTAGTGCAGAGTACTACCTCGCACCGCGAGAAATGTGATGAACAGGGGTTCTATCAGGCCTCCCAAATGCGCATGCAAGCAGAAATCGTGCTGACAATACATCTGTTGTTCAAAACAAAAACATAAGTGCGCGTTTTGGTTAGCGGTAATTTGTTTTACTTAGTTGTCCGTGATTCTGCATGTCTGTTGGCCTTTACTGACGACCTCATAATTTTTCTCCTATTATTATACCCAGTGTTTCCAAATTGAACTGTGGTATGCTTGCGTACCATTAGTTTCCTTATTTTTTCGTGCGTGGTACTCCGCGTTGTTTTTATTTGACCCATCAGTGCTTGAAGTGTTCGAAAGTATCGATGATATTTTGGAACATTTCGAGACAATAAAATCAGAGCTTTCGCTCATTAAAACACTGTTCGCATATTTACAGTGGTTATTGCAATTGATTTTTTGAGTCTCCTGTGCGGTGTAAATATTATTTTATACGTCGAGATTTTGTGTTCTAGTACTTCGTTTAATTATTGCGTATCGGAAGACTTTACGAAGACCGCACTGAGCGAAGTCAGTTTATGTGTTTTAGATTGACGCCGATATCGGTTAGTTGTTTCTTGAGGCCTGAGACGCGCAAGTACTTGCTGTCTTCCAACACAAGTGTAAAATAGCTACTAACCCGCCGCTGCTAGCAAATAAATTACTTTTACCAGACGAGTTTTTTTTTTTCAGTAAATTATTCTCGTAACTCGTATATTGCTGTCACTTATTTACGAAACTTGAGCACGTTGCTTCTCAGCTGAAGACTTAAAGGTCGCAAAATTCTTAATATACTTCACACGGAACACGGCCCGTGTACCTAGATTTTGTTTCACGTGAAGCATTCTGAGGAGGTGAAAGTGGAAATAATTCTGCAGCCGACCACATCTAAGTTCGTGTTTACTATCAGAGCGGCAGGCCGCGCAATTTTATTCCATGCTTTCATGTTACAGAAATAAGCGCAAGAGCCTAAAAAGAGCCCTCGAAGGACTGGCGAATACGTATACTTAATGTCTACAGCAGGAATCTCTTTTACACCAGTAGTAATAACGTGCGAATTCTTTTAGCCGTATTAATTTATAACTAATAGTGATAACAGCAGTGGCTGCGAATGAAAGTAATATGCGACAGAATCTTACTTTTTAACGAAGTTAATGGAATAATTTTCATAGCTAGAAACAAGACGTTTAACATTAAACAAAATATGTGCAGATAACATATAATGCATACTGTTGATGAACATATCACGTTTGGTGCAGCATTTTCATCTGAGTCTACAGAGTTAATATGTAAATAAGATGTTATGAATTATCAGGATGCTAATATAAAAAATGCACATCTCATCCAAGTTATGATATTCACAGAAATAATTCATTTCCGCAATTTTCTTTAATTACCGGAGTTTTATCGAGTGAAAGTTACGAATAAATCTTACATTATACCGCGCGCCATTCCAATTACGCATAAAATACATCAGTTTCGTCTGTCTTATCACACTTCAGCGTAATATAAATAGACTGCCGCATTTGCAGAAGAAAGCTGTCCAGAACGTTGCCGAAATTGGTTATTTGACTCAAACTTAACACATACTTTCGCAAGCACAAGGTAATTAAACTAGAAATATGCGTGAGTTCCGTATCCGCCATTCATTTTACCTCTGTTCTTCATTGGAACACTTCATTCAGGCTGCTACCCGCCGTGGTGGTCTGGACGGATCTTGACTGCTGACCCGAAGGTCGTGGCGTTGAATCCCGGCCGCGGCGGCCACATTTTCATGAAGGCGAAATGCTAGAGGCCCATGTACCTAAATTTAGGTTCACGTTAAAGCACACCACATGGTCAACGTTTCTGGAGCTCTCCACTGCGGTGTCTCTTACATTCATATCGTGATTATGGGATGTAAAACCTCGGCAATTATTATCAAGACAACTGCGTTTTGCAGCACAACAGTCGCGATAACGGAACTCGTAATGTGAGAGAGTGGCTTCAACCCAATTTATTTGCGGACACATAAACTCAGGCCTGTGAAAGATAAGGTTTCATTTATTCTAAATAAATATATACACTTAGCAAACGCACGGTAAAGAATCGCATTAAATCATTTTGAAGTATTGGTTTATTTATTGATTCAATATTATAATAAAATACGGTTTTCATTAGCAGTGGACAGTGTTATACATATTAGGTCGCTGTGGTTTTTCGGCGTCTACTCGCGTTGTGTTCGCATCGTCATTAGAACTTTCGAAAACCCTCGAGAAGCTCCCAGCTCATAAGGCCGAGTCTGCGCCGAGAAATAATGCCTGTTACAGTTGAGAAACTGAAGCGAGGACTGAGTGAAAACAAAAGCAAATAGTACGTGCGTCAATAAACTCGTTGAAACATCCGCATGAACAAGTGCAGCAACCTCTATGCCTGACACGTGATGCGCGCGTGCGAGAAGTACATATAGAAAGTGCCTAGCAGTAAGCAGACGTTCGGTGCTCAAGATCAATCACGTCAGCTAACCCACAGGCTTCCACGCTGTACGTCAGCATCAAAAAGCTTCTGCGCCCGCTATTTTGCTTGTGAGCGGCTTTTATTCCACTTTAGAATGACGTATAAAGAGTGACGCATCAAGGGTCAACGGTCCTTAGGTGCTTGTATTATAACGCACGCCAGATGCCACAGTGAGATGTTTTAGAAAGAATTCATGTGCATGTGTTTCAAACAATCGTATTTTAGTCTGTCACCCATCGGAGTAAAACATATGTACCCCCAGGATAACAGGTACACAAATAAATTTGTTCTTGCGTACCATTCGCGCTGGCGTCACGAGCTCCTCGTACGCACTGTTTCTGAATTCAACACTGGCCAACAGCTGCGGTATATCAATCCGACCATAAGAGTTGGGAGGAGACCGCAGTGAGAGAACGCAAGTGCTCTAAACAGAGAAAGCGCCCCTTAACCAATATAAGTGTAATCGTTCTGGAAAGAGAGAGAAACAATTTAATAAAATATTACTGTTTGCTTAATCTTGGTGAAGCACCTCTTTTAGGGTCTCAGTGGCTATTGCGTCTTGGCGAACTTGTCTTGCCAAGTACAATTCAGAGAGTCGAGCCTCCCACGATCAATCGATGAGTCTTACGTTGATTAGCGGCGAGACAGCGTCTACTGGAGACTGTGTGTCGCGAATTCATGCTTCGTGCTCTGCTATTTGTTCGAGTGCGGGGCTGGAGTCCTAGCACAGGGATTTGTCGCTGCGTTTTTCGGGAAATGTTTTTTTTTTAATCTATGTATGTGTGGGTGCGTGTTTGTATTTGACGCCAGTGCCTCGCCTATCGCCTGTTGATGATTGGATGAGATGGAACTTTGGTTTGTCGTTCCAATCATTCTGGAAATTCATATCCGCGTGTACGGTAGCTGCTAGCAGTGAGCAGATGTTCGGTGCTTAAGAATAACCATGTCAGCCATCCAAAGGATGTATGTGAAAAGTAAAAAGCAAGTGCGCCTGTCAGTATGCTTGTTAGCGGCTTTGGTGTCGCTTCAGAGTGACACCAAAGCCGCTATATGGCACTACAGTAAGTTGTGCAGGTACATGAACCTGGAAAGCGCGTTTCGATGGGTTGATCTACGTGTACGGCAGCAAGTTTACTCTTGAGCACCAATTTCTGAACAACTCGCACTCGCCGACAAAATGCACTGAGCGGGAACGACAGATCATACCGTATATTTTAGGACTAAAGACATACATGGCTGTGCTCTATTGTTTTGAAAACAGCATTGAATTAGATTATGGTTTCGTACAACTGCCATTTTTGATTTGTGCTTGACCTTGTCAATCATGCCATTACGCATCAGATTCTGCCGATTCGAAATAGCGCAGAGAGCAGTAGTTTATCTGAGTCTTATTTCTACTGAAGGCAACCTGTCTCGACGGAGAAAAAAAAAACACCCACAAAATGTACTCCTTCAAGACAGCAACATATTAACAGCGTATCGAAAGGCCTAATACCTGAAACACTGCGCCCCGGACTGTGCGTACTCATGCTGAAAATATGTTTACTCAATTCAATACCGAATATTGTAACGGCATGTTTCGTCGACAAACACAAGCGGTTCCTACGCTGTGACTCAGCGTACAAATTTGACACAATTGTTTTGGAGCTTCAATGTAGTCTATTTTGATTGTGAATGAAGTAAGAAAAATGCAAAAAACTATCCTCCCAATATCGAATCCAATATCGAATATGCGTGTCGTGTTAAAGAAGTAGCAAACACTCTTTTAAAACAAGTTAACGAAATTGCATTTCGCTAGATTGGGGAACGTCAAAAAAAATTTGACAAAACCGTTATTACAGTTCATGCAGAAAAATGTACTTGCGCCCAACTGTGTTCGAAATTTGACGATTGAATTACTGCTTTGCTGCAACTGCTCACCCGAGCCCCTCAAGACTGAACAAGGATACCAAGAATACATGACATATTGAGATGGGGTAAAAAATTTCGCAGTTTCATGAAATTTTACAGCTCATGATTACTGCTCATGATTACTGAACTGGATACGGAAAGTGGAAGAGTAGGTCTGAAAATA
>NC_051179.1:88727200-88774682 GCF_013339695.2 Rhipicephalus sanguineus
AAAAAGGGTGAGGAGCAAAAGTGGTACCGCGATAGTCCGTTTTCGTAAGCTTCACAAGATGTTTTATTTTTGGGAGCATGAAGTTAGATTGAAGTTTTCTTTTTTAAAACTTCAAACTATTTCACGATTTTTACATTGCTGGGAAGGAGTTTATTTTTGGGATGTACTTCAAAGGACGATAAAGAAGGATTTACCGTTAGATCCACATGGTATAAGATTTCTGCCAGTAAATGATGAAGACGGACTCCCGTGTGACTTGATTATGCTAAATGGTCTTCACTTTTTATGGCGGGCTCGTATGGCGGGATTTTATTGCGATACAGATGCACGGCCCGCACGGATGTATTTTCGTGAGTGTATGACGAAGTTTGTGGAACTACAGAAAGCTCAGGAGTCTGTACCTGAGTGGTAGTCGAGGGTAGAACCCTTGTCAGCGCTCAAGGAATTTTAAACTTGTGTCTGTCCAGTAGGAGTGACACAACTTTTGTCTTTCTTTCATGTCCTTATTGTTTGATGTACATGTCGAATAACAGGCAATAAAGAAAAAAAAAGACAGTGGCACAGTGGATAGCGTGCCCGGCATCTGTTGTTGCTGATCGTGCCGTCGTGAGTTCGATGCCCGTCGACGTAACTTTCTTTCTTTGCCATCTGATCGCGTGTATTTTTTCTACCTCATTTCCGTGACGGAAATACGTCAATGAAGTCTTGGTGGACTCCCACTTAAAACACTTTCGTGTTAAAAAATCAGGAGCTCCTGCACTGCCAGGAAAATGGGGACACGTAAACCTTGGCTAGTGCTTGCTTGGCCTACTGCGTTTCTTTTTCTTTCTTTCTTTCTTTCTTTCTTTCTTTCTTTCTTTCTTTCTTTCTTTCTTTCTTTCTTTCTTTCTTTCTTTCTTTCTTTCTTTTCTTTCTTTCTCTTTTGAATTCTGTCGCATTGAGAAATGCTGCACCCTAACTTTTTTCTTTCCTCGACGCCGGGAATGGGAATTTCATGCCGGCTGTTGGGGAGCGCCACACTTGACTTGCTAGAAGCAACAAGGACGGTCATGCGTACATATCTAGGCAGCAATAAAATGTGGCACCGTGAAAGAACAGGTGACCGCGATATGAGACCAGGTTAACGTATAGGAAACCACTCATCGCCGACAAGTGAAAGATCTAGAGAGCATATTTACTGGCAAACGGCGCAAACAATTAGGGATGCGACTCATAATTAGGCATCTGTAGCTCATAATAAGCTTCACTTGAGAAAAGGACTGCTTGTGAGTAAGCCACTGTCCTGCTGCTTTTGTTTTGCATTGTCTATCGCTGTGCTAAAAGCTTTTCAAGGTACCTCGATTGTTATGAACCTTAAGAAGCATTCCACCCCTATCATTCACAATCGTTTGCCATTGATAACTGATTTTGAAAGCATTGGCTCTTCCTGCACAAGGGCGTAAGAGCCGTCTCCTTAGACGGCTTGTACACCATTGTACTCGCTCTGCTCTCACCGTTTACTTCACGTTGAAACGATAAATAGCACGAACACCGCCGCTTAGCTCCACGGAACCGCCGTAGTCACCTTACACCAGCGTTTCGTACAGTTAAGCGAGATCGGATCCAAAAGTGTTAGCTGCCAGCCTTAGTTAGTATAACACTCCAATTCGTTACTATCCCACTCATTTCTTCCCCTTTGCGGCGAAGCTGATTTTTTTGCATCAGCTTCCTGGAAAGACCTACCCTATTAATACGCTGTGACTCTGCATCGGGCTGTCATACACACGCTACCAGGACACCACGCATTATCGTCAGGCAGCGTGTCTCATGATACTGAAGAGGCACTAATATACAAGAGGCGAGGGGTTCAATGAAACCTGGCAACCAGAACAGCATCTATTCCTTGAACATTATTCTATCGAAGCTCAGATAGTCACAAGACACACCGCAAACACTGGCTGGGCGCGGCGCCATTGTGACTATGCCGTGTGTGTGACTGTATATTGCACGAGACGCCTGCACTGTCCTGCCTAAAGATAGGAAGACCTTGCCCAAGTTCCTATCCTGGTTTTATTTGTGCGGCAGCACAAATAATACCAGGATAGACTGACTTGTATAGGGAAGCATCTGTGCGGAAATGTAAGCACTTTGGAGAGAAAACTGTTGTTACAGTTTTATATATTTTATTTCACCACTAGAGAAAGGAAAAGCGTGACCAGGCTTGAATGCGGAGAATAGTAGTAAAAATAACGTTGCATTAAAGCATGAAACGCTTTCACGCAAGCGCGGCCACGCTCTTATAGGTACACTTCAAAAATTCCCTTGTGACGATTTTTCAACTGCACCTAATGCGCCCTGTTCAAGTGCACACCTAGTGTGCGGTTAAAAATCCCCTACTTCATCTAACCTAATTTTGGCAACATTATGCACTGAATGATTCACACCTGCGTCTTTTCATCAGAGACGTACGGCCTATGGATTCAACATCTAACTCTGATGGATTATTGTGTGTTCTTTACAGCACACGTTATTTAGCCTGTGTAGAAATAGTTCTGCACATTTCTTTCTGGTTGAGGCAATAGTAATTATTCATATAGCAGGATTTCATAAGGAAGAAGTTCATGGTTCTATGGTCATGGCTGAACTGTCGCCTAACCATGACCATGGAGATGAATGACTGTCAACAAACAAACTCTCCCTTAATACCTCACTTAGCTCTGTGAAGGGCGTTTCTCCTATAATCGGCGCCACGCACAGCAGCAATGGGCCACGCAAAGTTCCAGTGACAACGCCTTCCTGTTTACCATCCTTTTTTTATCCCGCGGACATAGCCTAAAATATCATGCCTACCTTTTTGTCGGCTCTTCATATTTTTTCATTTGATACATTTACCGTGGCTGCGACGCGCGTTCCACATTTGATAAACCGTAGTCTGTTACCACAGCCGCGTTCGCATTTCAAGCAATGCTTCTTCCATCGCGGTATTTCTGCGCATGACTGACTCGCGTTCCTACTCCCTTCCCAATGGGAAAGTCAAGTGGCCTTTCGCTTTGAATTTCATTCGTGTTCACTGTTCGCTCCACATAGCTGTTACATAATTTGCAAGCACTATGAACAACGTGTTATTTTCATAAGCTTGTTTCCAATGCCCATGCCGGCTCAGTGGACCTGTGAAAGAGTGGGTACTAAGAAAGTGCGGATTGGTAATATTGACTTCCAACCTCATGTAAAACGTTACCTTCATTGGTTACCGATAAATACTGTGTATATACCATAAAAACTTTATGATTAACAAAACTAGCGCACTTGCGACTTATTGTAAAAGAGGGTTCTCGGCTTTGCTATTTCAGGGATTTGCTGTCTTCAACATCAAGGATCTATAATGATCTTTGTGAAGTGCTGCCTTGTGCTGATAGCAACCTGGACACTGTACACACAAGCAAAGCGTGAGCGTAACATCCTCTTAATATTCATATAGCAGATGTGCTGTTATTGATGATAGAAATATATTTCAATTTGCATTTTCTGGATTGAAAGAAAAAGCTTATAGAGGGATAAATGCTGACGAATCACGGATCTTGCGCTTTCCTGAGCTGGTACGCCGTATCGATGCCTTGTCATACCCTTATGCCTTTTCTTGCTTTTTGTCCTTTCGAGAGTGATAAGAGGAAGTCACGTGGCAGAGTTCGAGGTCCCGGGAGTGAGCGAACGCCGGGTCGCTGCTCTATAAGTTCAGGTCAATTTAGTTCAATAATTTTTATTTTGCTTGAGCATACAAGAAAACTAAAAATAAATATTTCAATGAACCATAAGAAAACACCGACGAAATATGGCTGTCCTCAACGGGGCCTCTGGGTCTTGAAAGGTGTGGAAGACCACAAAGCAGTTTTCGATGTGGAGGCAAAAGGAAACACCACGTTTTGAGTAATTCACTTAAGATTCATATCCACACTTTGTTTTTCTGCTTTTACAATTTCATCCAAGCCTTGCGTGTTCAGAAAAGTGTCCTGGCATGCCATATCTCGCGTTCTTGGGGGATAACAACAGAGTGATCTTGCGCCTGTGTCGGCCAACCGGCATTTCTTCTGTTTCGCTTTCTTCTGGCTTCATCCTCCTTTAAGTTGTCTCTTGGGCACAGCGGCTGGCGCTTGAATCAAAGATCATGCAGTGTTTGTTTCGAAGTTTGAGTTCAGGTGAAGTCTGATTTTTCGAGGCCACAGCATGCTCATATACTTCATCCATCCATTACAACATGCCACATCCAAGAACTGTGCAAACATGCGGACAGTCCACTTTCTTGTGAGCAATAAAGTGTGGTAGCAGGACACACAGCCGCCGAATAAATCATCCCCGGCCATACATTTTTCCACTCAGCAACCATGCCTATTAGACTTGCATTTACCTTCTTTCCGTCGTTCGAACACCTGTCACTAGAACCTTCTGGCTCAATGCAGTCAACCATGCCAACACTTACTAGTCTTTACGCTCAGCAACGCATATTTTATTACAGAAAATTATTAAAAAATACAAGCACCCTCCTCCTCCACGTCATTGGACACCTTGTTCCGGGCGTCGTGCAATTTGGGGCATCTTATTCGCCGATGCTGCCCTTACTCTCACTCTCTATTCGGCTGCCATTCTAGGCATCATTCCCGATGGACTCGCGATTATCGCAATTTGAAACGTCGGCCTCGCTCTCCTGCAGGAGTTCTTGCATTTCTTTTTTAGTCAGGTACTTCCCTGTCAGTGATATTGTGGCCTTAAGACCCACAGGCTCCATTTGGAGGCATGTAATTTCAATAGCCGTTAACCTCAATTTACAACACAAATTATGCACAAAATTTTATTAAAACCTAATAAGAAACCCTTCGGTAGTCGTGGCACGTACACTGGGTAAAAAAAATGAACACGAGTATCTCAAGAAAAATCTAATTGCTCAACGCGAGGACGAAGAAGTTGACGCTTGCTGGAAAACGCTACATTCAGACCCATCGTGCGTCACAGATGCACGACATGGAGCGCCATCTCGTTGGCTTAAATAATGCTCTCCACGCGAGAAATTCAAGTTTAAAGTAAAAAATAGTTGCTTTAAAATGAGCTTTGCTTGCTCGAAGAAATGGCCCCTAATGTGATCGCGGGCACTGCAGAGGATATTTTAAATGCGAAGCATTTCTTAGCGAACTTCTGCGACTTTGAGCGTATCTATCTATCTATCTATCTATCTATCTATCTATCTATCTATCTATCTATCTATCTATCTATCTATCTATCTATCTATCTATCTATCTATCTATCTATCTATCTATCTGTCTATCTATCTATCTATCTATCTATCTATCTATCTATCTATCTATCTATCTATCTATCTATCTATCTATCTATCTATCTATCTATCTAGCCGCCTACGACTTCGTGCTCTCCTGGTCGCTTGGTTTATCGAATGTACACCAAAATTGGTATGGCGTAACATGACTGTATGACGAACCTAAATCTCAAGTCATACCATGAAAATCATGACACGCATGTCATGTACAGCATGATTTACATGCCACGCTCGTGGTGCGCTGGCAAACGTTTCGCTAGCTTTTTTCTCACATAGCCTAATCCTGAAATCGAAACTCGAAATCGAAAAAGGGAGCCTAACGCACGCCTGTGTGTCTTTCATTTTGAAACCATATGTAAACAATATCGAGCAACTCTTGATTGTAACGTCGAGAATGAGCCCAATTCTGCGCCTGTTTGAATCCAACTGAGTCAGACCCCTTAAACTAGCGCTGCGTCAATACTACTGGCCAAAACGACCAACATGGCAGCATGAAAACTGTTTCGTTTGTGATCTAGTTGCTTTGCTATGATGGTTTCGCTCAACAGTTTGGTAGGTACTGAAGGGCGTCATATTGTAGGGCATAACTCAAATTGAAAAAATAAGAAGCCTACTGCCCTGCTCCTTCCTGTCTCTTAGTGTTGTTTTTCGGGTTTCAAGCTACAGTATCACGTTTTTATTTTGCTCCAAGATGGTATACTTGAAATAAAATACACTTGATATGAAGATATTTGGCACCATATATTCGTTTAAGAAGAAGGAGTGATCCAAAATGGCACGGGATAAAACGAGCTCAGAGAGAGAGAGAGACAATAAGAATAAAAGAAAGACGGGGAGCTTAACTAGGGCAGCATCCCGGTTAGCTACCTTGCACTGGGGAAGAGGGGAGGGGGAAGAAAAGTTAGAGAGGTGGAAAGAAAAGTCACTATTTCAGCCGACGTAAGAGTTCCGCGTTTGACATCACAGACTACGAATCAGTTCGGTATAGCAAAACGGAAAGGCGAGCTAGTTGGTACTGATTCATAATGGTGTAATAGTAGCGCAAAAAAAGACGAGGACAAGAAAGTGAACACCACAAGCGCTTACTCACAACTGAAAGCTTTAATGCTTGAACAGAAAATATATCTAAACTTGACGATCGACTAATTCCCGCGCATGCGCATCATGGGCAAGGCAAAAGGCAAAAACCAGAACAAAAAACACATCACCTTCAACCCTCCGCCCCCCAACAGGCTACCCCCTTTCCTTGAGTGGAATTACTTCCCTCTCCGATATGGCTAAAGAAGGATGGCTAACGCACGTAGACGCCCTCGTGCTAATATGAAAGAAAGGCTTCTGCGAGTTCTCGTGTCGTGCGATCGCGGAGTTTGAACAAGACCTCCGTTGCGGGGAATTGCGCTTCGCACCGGCACTCAGCGCAGTGCATGGCCAAGTGCGTTAAGGGTCTCCCCTGCAAGGAAGACTGCTGCTCCCTTAGACGTATGTTCAAACATCGGCCTGTCTGGCCGACGTAGACACGACCACACGACAGAGGGATGCAATAGACGACGTTGGCCCTGCACGACACAAACCTAACTTTGTGGTTCATAGAGCAACCGTGCGTCCCGACGTTGTCAAGCCTGTTGCCGACCATTGAACATAGTCTGCCTAGCTTGTTTCTAGCAGAGAAAACCACCTTCAGCCCAAATCGCTGGGCTGTCTTCTTAAGCCGATGTGAGAGCGCGTGTACGTATGGCATAACAGCCATTTTATCATTTTGATCTGTGTTCTGGCCGCGTGCATCGATACCTTTTATCTGTTTGATGAGGCGCTGGCAGGTGATTTGTATTACCGATATAGGAAAGGCTGCGTTCTTTAGAGCATTTCGCTCTTCGCAGCTCTCAGGAGCAGGTGGATCGTCTAAAGAACGCAGCCTTTCCTATATCCGTAATACAAATCACCTGCCAGCGCCTCATCAAACAGATAAAAGGTATCGATGCACGCGGCCAGAACACAGATCAAAATGATAAAATGGCTGTTATGCCATACGTACACGCGCTCTCACATCGGCTTAAGAAGACAGCCCAGCGATTTGGGCTGAAGGTGGTTTTCTCTGCTAGAAACAAGCTAGGCAGACTATGTTCAATGGTCGGCAACAGGCTTGACAACGTCGGGACGCACGGTTGCTCTATGAACCACAAAGTTAGGTTTGTGTCGTGCAGGGCCAACGTCGTCTATTGCATCCCTCTGTCGTGTGGTCGTGTCTACGTCGGCCAGACAGGCCGATGTTTGAACATACGTCTAAGGGAGCACCAGTCTTCCTTGCAGGGGAGACCCTTAACGCACTTGGCCATGCACTGCGCTGAGTGCCGGTGCGAAGCGCAATTCCCCGCAACGGAGTCTTGTTCAAACACCGCGATCGCACGACACGAGAACTCGCAGAAGCCTTTCTTTCATATTAGCACGAGGGCGTCTACGTGCGTTAGCCATCCTTCTTTAGCCATATCGGAGAGGGAAGTAATTCTACTCAAGGAAAGGGGGTAGCCTGTTGGGGGGCGGAGGGTTGAAGGTGATGTGTTTTTAGGGGCGAAGCTCCTTAAGGCGGCACCCGTTCGTCCCTCGTCGTGCTCGTAGTAGTGAGTCACAAGTCTTACCCTTTGACCTCCAAGGTGGTGCCGGTGGGAGATTTCTCCTGTGCGTTGTTGAACAATAAAAAATTCGCAGCGTGCGCGTTAACTAAAAGCCGAATTCTTCTGTCTCTGTAGAAGTGTAAGTGTTAGCTAAAAGCCGACTTCTTCTGTCTCTCATTCCCATTAGCAGCCATTGTTTACCTCCAAGGTAGTGCCTGGTGAGATTTCTCCTGTGCGTGATTAAACAATAAAAATTTTGTTCAAAACGCCGTTGATTGATGAAATAAACCAACGAAAGACGCCAGATGTTTTGTAAAAACAAAACGAAGGAACGCCAGATGTTTCTAAAGCAAAACGAAAAAGACGCCAGCTGCTTAACGAAAGACGCAAGGTGTTTTCTAAAGCAATGGTTTTCTAAACAATGAAAATTCACAGCGTACATGTAAAATTAAAGTGAGCTGCAAGTCGTCATAACTCATCGAACCTTTAGTATAAACGCGCCCGATCTCACGTCGGTGATGATGTACTGGGCAGAATTCACGGAAGATTCACGGTTTACCAATGAACCTCCGCAGCTTCGCCCACTCATCATCATTCACTCCGTGGATATGCTGTGATTTTTTTTTTGTTCTGGTTTTTGCCTTTTGCCTTGCCCATGATGCGCATGCGCGGGAATTAGTCGATCGTCAAGTTTAGATATATTTTCTGTTCAAGCATTAAAGCTTTCAGTTGTGAGTAAGCGCTTGTGGTGTTCACTTTCTTGTCCTCGTCTTTTTTTGCGCTACTATTACACCATTATGAATCAGTTCGGTATCCCTGAGAAAACGCAACAGCGCTTTCGTTGCCTTTCGGAACTGTGATATGTAGCTCCATGGTCCCAATAGCTCAGAAGAGCATTTCGCTCTTTTGGGAAAAAAAGGACAGATTTTATTTAGTACCCGCGCCTATTCTTGGAAAGCTATTATCTTCTTCTGCATACTCCTAGTTTTTCCAAAGCATGGCTTCTGCGCAAGACTTGTAGCACCGTCATGCTACAATCACATCGCATGAATACCTATATGTTTCTTGTAGTGACGTACCTTTCATATCCGATACCTGTGCTGATATAGCTACGCATGCGCTGAGGACCCTTTGTCATACCCGTGTATATCGTAATAATAAAACAATCACAGCATATCCACGGAGTGAATGATGATGAGTGGGCGAAGCTGCGGAGGTTCATTGGTAAACCGTGAATCTTCCGTGAATTCTGCCCAGTACATCATCACCGACGTGAGATCGGGTGCGTTTATGCTAAAGGTTCGATGAGAAGTATGACGACCTGCAGCCCACTTTAATTTTACATGTACGCTGTGAATTTTCATTGTTTAATCACGCACAGGAGAAATCGCACACACGCCCTACTTTGGAGGTCAAAATCCAGTGGCTATATATATGGGGTTGTCAGTGAACGGTTGTGCAGCGCGAGCGGTCGGTTTTTTCAGTCAAGACGCTGCCGCGACGCTGCCTCGCGACGCTGCCTGCGTCGGCGCCGCTGCGCCGCGAGGCAAGATAGAGGGGGGTGGACCATAGGAGAGGAGAAAGAGGGGGAAGCGTAGGAGAGGAGAGGGCGATACATATAACGTACTGTCGCAGCGCATTGTCTTTAGGGAGCCTTCATGTGCGCACGCCCCCTCCGTTTTGAAGACTGGTTATAGGAGAGGGGAAGGGGAGAAGGGTATGGGAGAGGGGAAGTGGTAGGGGAGAGAGTGAGTGGAGAGGGAAAGGGGAGATGGGTAGAGTACGTGAGGAATGGTGAGGGGGAGTGGAGAGGAGGTGTGTGGAGAGGGTATGCGCATGCGCAGTAAGGGTGGTCACGCCGCACACCACCACCACCACCACCGGACACATACTGCCGTTTACTGCCGGCTGCCGGGAGATACGCCGGACAACGGAGACGTGACAAGGTTAGACTAAGAGGAGATACGCCCCTAATACCTGGGGTTTAACGTCCCAAAACCATGATATGAACATGAGAGACGCCGTAGTGGAGGGCTCCGGAAATTTCGACCACCTGGGGTTCTCTAACGTGCACCTAAATTTAAGTACACGCGCCTCAAACATTTTGCCTCCATCGAAAATGCAGCCGCCACGGCTGGGATCCGATCCGGCGACCTTCGGGTCAGCAGTCGAGTGCCGTAACCACTAGACCACCGTGGCGGGGCCCCTATATATCAGAAGCACAATTCTACCCATGTCTTGTATGCCTTGACGAAGGCCGGACCCCGGCCGGTACGTTCGAATAAAAAAATGGTTGCGGCATAGCTTGGCTAGGCCCGGTTATGCAAGCGAAAGTTTTTTACTTGGTTATGCTTGTTCTTCGGCGTAGCCGAAGCACAGGTTGCCAACCGACTGATATGGCTAGTCAAACATTCCATACTGCTTGCATTCACTACCGTCGTTTTGTCTGTTTCCGAAGCCGTAGGCGGAGTCGACGCGAGAAATGCCAGGCCCCTAAATCACCAAATCACCAGCTGCAGACATGGAGTTTCATATAGATACGCTAGAGAAAACTCTGGCGGTATTGTATATGGGAGTTGCAACGCATGGCGCTTCAGTCAGCATAGGATTGATGGATTGCACACGAATTTCTCTAAACTTCGTTCTTTCAGCTTCATTTGACTCCACGCCGCCTGCATCCGCTTTGTCGCAAGATGAAACTCAGCAAAAGTCCGTTGTTCCACTTGACCACATTAACCTCTTTTAACTCACCACTTCATGTCTGGTCACGAAGTTGCTTACAGACCATTATTTTATCCGAAACGAATGCCAAAACATAGTAGTAAACAAAGCCACAAATGCGTTCGAAACCTTCAGCGTGAAGGTTAAGCAAATCTGTGTACTACTCATCCTTCCCATCTTGGCTGAACTATCGCAGCGCCAGAGTTCCCTCTAGGTAATTGCAGGAAACTCTATTCAGCAGATGCTCCTGCTCCTTCCCTTTTCACCTCGGGCACTGAGGAAAGGCATTCGGATAGGCGGACAGACGAGCTGACCAACGACTTCGCTGTAGGCTCCTGCACAACCGCAACGCCACAACTAAACATCGCGCGTCCTGTCACGAAGTATCCGTTCTGCACTTCAACTTTGCGCACAGACACACAGCGAAGCTTGTTTGAATGGCCAGTAAAGCTTTCGCTTTAAAAACGCGACAGATTTTATAGAAAAATGCTATGACAGCAAGCAGCTTGTCGTCTTCGCAAACAAACTCTACGACGAGACGGAAAAACATTGCCACCCCTAAATTTACATTCAAATGAGTAACTAGTAATAATTTGGTATTTAATTTCTATTATTGTATTTAGTGCCGTTGTTTATACGGAAGACTTGTAGAACGTGATCATTTATGACATGCCTATTTTCTAGAAAAACGCGAAAAACGCACGTCATTTGCGATCATAATAACCGAAATTCAAGGCCCCCAATCTAGTCGAAACCAAAACTGGGCGGACCGGGAGAGCGGGACATTCTTCATCCCTGTCACGTCGGACCGGAAGCAAACGTGACAATTTTTGTTTAAAAAAGGCACGTCGATGCCTAATATGGTCAGCAAAAAGGGCAAGTCGCCCGAAATACACAAATGGACCTCTTATTCTTTGGATTTTGTGTGCAGCGGTTATCGGTTTCTTTCGCGCTATACGCAAGATATATGTACATGACTGCTCTGGAAATGCAGAAGCGGGTTTTTATTAGTAAGTTAGCCATGTACAATATTGCAAGACCACCATGCCCTATAGTCAGACCCATCGCTTTAAACGATTGTGCTCCAACCGCGAGGATTTCATACCTAATTGCGAACAAATTAAAACTTGTCTCACTGCACGGCAATATCCATCGGCTTCAATTGATGACGCAATAGGTCGAGCAGATCAATTAAATAGACGGGAAATTTTGGGGGGAACCGTTTGCCCGAAAAACAGAATAGCACCAATCTTGTTCTAATACACTCAGCATCAGCACCAAACGCACACTCTATATTAAAACGCCACTATATTATCCTTGCCCCAGGCGAACATCTCAAGAATATTTTTGCTGAACCACCTCGCGTTTTGTACCGACGGTCTAAAAATCTCTGTGATTTATTAACGTCATCAAAATTAAATAGGCCCGAAATATCTGGCTGTACTGCCTGCAAAAAAGCACGTTGCAAGGTGCGCGTACATATGCAAACGACACAGAAAGCCATTAGCACGTTTTCAGACTTCTCGCTTAACATTCGAGGTTCATTTAATTGCGCTAGTTCTAACGTTGTATACATGCTTGAGTCTACCGTCTGCAAAAAACAGTACATTCGCCAAACGGAAACCTCATTTAGATTACGATTTAACAACCATAGATCGCATTCCAATAAGCTTCCTAGCCTACCATTAACAAAATACATTCGTTTACCTGGACATTCTTTTGAAAATATCCGGGCCACTATAGTTGTGTCAGGCTTTCGTTCTCATCATGATCGTGAAGACCGCGAAGTCTTACCTAATCTATGAGTTTAACACCGTCTCATCCGGTATCAACGAAAGCTCAGGCACACCTACAAGCGTTCCCACTTATTAATTATAACCTGGTCTTCAACGGGATAGGCACCTCTGTTTCTAATATCGTTCGTGTTTCCTCTACGGTTGCATTGGTAATCACCCACTATTTTTCAGCTTTCGTACCAGACTACGTATTGACTTCATCATCGTCATCAGCCTATCTACGCCCACTGCAGGGCAAAGGCCTCTCCCATGTTCCGCCAATCAACCCAGTCCTGTGCTTTCTGCTGTCACGTTATACCTACAAACTTCTTAATGTCATCTACCCACCTAATTTTCTCTCTCCCCCTCACGCGTTTGCCATCTCTTGGAATCCAGTCAGTTACCCTTAATGACCACCGGTTATCCTGCCGACGTGCTACGTGCCCGGCCCATATCCATTTCATCTTCTTCATTTCAACTATGATATACTTAACCCCAGTTTGTTCCCTGACCCACTCTGCTCTCCTCCTGTCTCTTAAGGTTACACCTATCATTTTCCTTTCCATCGCTCGCTGCGTCGTCCTCAATTTAAGTTGAACCCTCTCTGATCCGTAGGTAAGTACCGGTAAGATGCAGCTGTTATATACCTTCCTCTTGAGAGATAGTGGTAGACTACCATTCATGATTTGATAATGCTTGCCGAATGAGCCCCAACCCATCCTTATTCTTCTAGTTATTTCACTCTCATGCTTCAGCTCCGCGGTTACTACCTGTCCTAAGTAGACGTACTCCTTTACAACTTCCAGTGTCTTGCCACCTATCGCAAAGCGCTGGTCTCTGCCAAGATTGTTCCACATTACTTTAGTTTTATGCATATTAATTTTCAGACCTACTCTTCTACTTTCCGTATTCGCTTCAGTAATCATGAACTGTAATTCGTCTCCCGCGTTACTCATCAATGCAATGTCATCAGCTGATCGCAGGTTACTGAGATACTCTCCATTTACTCTTATCCCTAATTCTTCCCAATCTAGGGCCCTGAAAACCTCCTGTAAACACGCGGTGAATAGCATTGGAGAGATCGTGTCTCCCTGCCGCACGCCCTTCTTTATTAGGGATTCTGTCGCTTTCTTTATGGAGGACTATAGTGGCTGTGGATGCGCTGTAGATTTCTTCCATTATGTTTATATAGGCTTCGTCGAAGCCCCGACTTCCGCAGTGCCTGCATGACTGCTGATGTCTCCACCGAATCAAATGCCTTCTCGTAATCTATGAAGGCTATGTATAGGGGTTGGTTGTATTCCGTGCATTTCTCTGTCACCTGATTGATAGTATGAATATGGTCTGTTGTTGAGAAGCCTGTACGAAATCCTGCCTGGTCCTTTGGTTGATTGAACTCTAATGTCGTATTCATTCTGTTAGCAATTACTTTTGTGAATAGCTTGTAGACAACGGACAGTAGGTTGATGGGCCTGTAATTTTTCAGGTCCTTGACGTCCCCTTTCTTATAGACGTATTGACTTACTGAGTTGTATGTTTCATGTACGGTGTCTGTGCTGTTTTTTTTTAGTTTTTTAGTTTGTTCTTGTATTAACCTTGATGTGTTTGAAGCGCACTTCAGAAGTTAAAAAGCGAAAATTGATCTTAGTGCTGCTTAGATTTTCTGTTGGCGATCTCAGACTGTTTGCAGTTTAATGCTAGCATGTGATTACGTTCCTGCGAAAAAATTAGATAAAGCGCAGATTTCATGTCTACCCCTTTTTCCGCAATGTGACGTGCAATCCAATAATTCTGTCATATCACTAGTGTGTAATGCCATATCAACTGCGCGTGAAATCTATCATACTCTGTGTAATCTGACTTCACTGCCACGGGTCCCAAATTTGCGCGCATGAATCTATGTCGACTGCGTGTGACCGCCATCTTATGTTGTCGTACTTGCTATCGATAAGTTCCTTGAAACTATCTAAGTTAAGCGTGTTTAGAAGGAAACCCACCACGATGTACATTGTTACTTAGAGAAAGTCTGGTCCACCAGACGAAACGTTAGTTAAAATATACGGTGCCAAACCAACGAAAGTCGTAGTCTGATCACAACACACTGTGTACTGGCACACTCGCCTTGTTATGCCTGTCTCTGGTAGACTAGCTTTCAAATATATTTCTTAAGGCGAAAGTCTTAGATTCCTCATCAAACACGAATATTTACCGCCGGTGGCGTCAGTGCGAGTTATGCAAAAAATCATCATGTGATGACGTCACCGTATGGCGCCATTATGACGTCACGGGTGGCTAAAAATTGTGATGCCATCATGAGGCCACATGATAAAGGCGTCACGCAACGTCGTCATTAGGACAAAGGTGGGCCGATCACGGAGGAAGTGGAAAAACAGGGTGAAGTGCACAAAGTTTATAATGGCTAAGAACCTGGAGGGTGTGCAAAGCCACTTTCGGTGCAGAACGCTTTCGGAAGGGGAGAGGAAGGATCAATATGTCGACTGAATAGAAACGAAGAAGATGGCTTTCACTTTCGAGGCGTTTTAAGCAAATGTGCCGAGACCCTGTGGATTTTGGTGTCGTATTGTCAAGGTGAACAATATTTTTTTACTTTTATTTTTGTACATTAAAGGAGAAGCATTTCTTAGCGAGCCTCAGGCACTTTGGCCGTTTCTATCTACGTACCTATCTATCTATCTATCTATCTATCTATCTAGCCGCCTACATCTGGGCGCTCTCCTGGTCGTCTCCATAACTTGTAATATACCAAAATTGGCCTAGCAGGGGATCAGTGTATGGCGAACACGATTCACTGGTCATGACATGAATAACGCAAAATACTTGTCGCGTACGTCGTTAAACCCATTCTCTCAGTCACCTGTGGCACATACCCGTAAACCAGAGTTAATGTTATGCGGGTATGTGCCACAGGTGATACAGATACTCAGCCAACCCAGTAACCGCGCACACACACATTAACACGCAAGGAAAGTGGTAATATTAATAATTCTTGGGGTTTTATGTCCGCAATCAACGATATAATATGAGAGACGCCGTAGCGAAAGTCTCCGGAAATTTTGATCACCCAGAACACGGGCATCTAGCATTCTGCCTCTATCGAAAGGCGACCGCGACGGCCGGGATCGAACCCGCGACCTTCGCGTCGGCAGCCGAGCACCTTAACCGCTACACCACCACGGCGGACGCAAGAAAAGTGAGGAAACTGAAGATAGCACAACCCAGGAAGACGCTCAACTACCACACACTCGTCCACGTGGTCCGCAACGTGGACCACGTGGATTACGCAAAAACCGGCGTCAATGCTTCCTACAATAAATCTGATAGAACCAAGCCTCTCATCATAACCGGTGACTTCAACATTGATTTATAAAGACCCAGAAACGCTTGGTCCTCATACTGCGTGAAAGACTGATTGGATATCGAGAGGGCCTCAAAAGACCTCCCTGCCACGTCCACGACAGGAGGCATCATAGATCATTTCTTCGTAAGAGGCATCCCCGATTTCCACCAGCTGCAATATACCTCGCACTTCAGCCTCCTCATAACCGCGATCACGTCGATGCCCTGATTCCGCAGTGCCTGCATGAGTGCTGATGTCTCCACCGAATCAAATGCCTTCTCGTAATATATGAACGCTATGTACAGGGGTTGGTTTTATTCCGCGCATTTTTCTATCACCTGATCGATAGTATGAATATGGCTTACTGTTGAGAAGCCTGTACGAAGTCCTGCTTGGTCCTTTGGTTGATTGAACTCTAATGTCGTATTGATTCTGTTAGATATTACTTAATTAGTGATGGTGACCTTGTTCAACAACTGTCAAGAACCCATTCTACACATACAAACGGGTTCGTGAAACGTGCGTGCGTTCTCCGTCATAACGGACCGGTATAATCGTTACAACTGTAACTGTGACTGTAACGTGCGTGCAGTGCGCCTGCGCGTACCACTCGTCTGTGTATATATCTAGGCAAACTTTCCTGAATGAATCTTAGTTGTGAGTTACGCCTGTCCTCTGCATCTGTGTTCCTTCTTTGTCCTGTTCGGATTCGCGCTATTCTGTATTCAGGAATATAAGCACTACTTATCAGCTTACCGCGTCTCGTGTTGGTAACCCCCATGTCGCTGTTGCCATTGCTACGCAACTGTAAACAACTAGTTATATAATAGATATGCAACTCTTCAACATATGAGTGTGCATATACCACTTCCATATTTCTCTATAGCGGCATTCCGTAACGTTTCGCTCAATGTGAAAAATTACGCCATAGTCACCATCCCGCGCATGCTTCGTATAACATCGATTTCCACGGTACGTGGGATCTGCCATTTTTTTTAATTTACTTTTTGCAGTCACGTTTACCGTGTGCATGCTGGGACTTCAAACCATAGTGCTTTAAACATACATAAAGGAATCATCTGGAAATTAGTCCAAAATTTGCTGTATCTAAACATTTTTCTACTAATGATGGTTCGAGTATTGCGTCCCAGAGCCACGATATGATCGTGAGGGGCGCCGTAGTGGAGGTGTGCTTTAATGTGCACATTATCCTTGTACACGGGCCACAAGCATTTCGCCTCCATCAAATTGCGGCCGCCACGACCGGAATTTGATCCCGCGATCCTCGGATCTCCAGTCGAGCACAATAACCACTAGACTACCATGGCTAGAATCATGATCAAAACCGTGGACCCCCGCGGTTAAAAGAAAGCTAGTTATTTAGACTCTTAGTTGGAGATAATGTACTGCATGCTGTACATAGAACAAGGGACCTAATAACAAAAATTAATTGACAAAACTCTTTCACAATGAACAATATGTTGTTCTCGTTTCTACCCTACGTATTTCATATGACATATGTTTTGGCTGCTCCTCTTTATAAAAGTAAACTGCGAATACCATATGAACTCTTTATAAGGGGCGCGCAGTGCTTAGTTGTAAATACGTTTACCTTCTACGATAAAGACTGTCATCGTCTGTGGCGTCATGGTGTTCATATAGGATGATCGTCATTTAACATTGCGCATTTCCTTTGTTTAGAAAACTTCAGTCTCATGTGAAAACGTTTTTAGCACTTGCTCACTACCGTGTTAACAATCACCATGATATAAGGTACTATATAGATGTTGAAACTTGACGGCGCCGAGATCAGCCCTGAATTCTTAGAGTAAACAAACATATTCTACTTTATTGCTGCTTTACATATCAGGAGCACCTTAATTGTGTACGAATTTCTCTTTGAATTGTTGTTTTCTTGATATGAATCCTGACTGAATACAAAAATACGGGGGATGTGTTGAACTTCATAAAAATATCAAGGCTAAAGCATAGTTGACCCGATCGCGATGTGGAATCAAGTTATTGGCCCACGCTACGACGCGTTGACAATGTGTGATATGGTTTTCGAAATGTGACAGCAGCGCAACACGCTACAGCCTCGCGATCAGAAGCAGTGAAATTGGGCCCGGCCCCGACTCGCTGCGCACGCGACTGCCACGTACACCCCATAAAGACACCGTATGCTTGCCAGGTCTGTTGCCGGGGGACCGTTGGGGAGCACGCGCCTGAGCCTTCTTCGATTGTACAACAGCGGTGCTGCTCACGCCAATGGCGTAAGGACGAAGTGGACATGCAGCTGCCACAGTTTCTTTCTTTCATTGCAATAGCAACGACAATGACACTCTAGGCTCAGTTCTGCTGTCGCCGTCATGTTCCGCATAAAGTCGAAATATGTAGCTTTGGCCCAGCGGTGTGTGCTTCATGTGCGAGGGGTAGCCTGCAGCGGCGGCTCTTGAAGTGTGGAACGTGGGTGCCCGGCCCGTGTCATAGGTAGAGCACGAGGCTCGGTGTCCGATGGCGAAGCTTCCTCGCTGGGGGTCCGGCCGAGAGAAGCAACCTCCGGCCCACGTCCACACGCCTGAACAGAAGCGGCACTCCCGTCAGCTGGGAGGACAACTCAACCTCTTCTCCCACTGGGTAACTGGGCCAGGAGCGCAGGTGTGGTGTTTCTGAGCCTTGTGGTTCTGTGCTCCCGAGCACAGCCCATTTGGAGGAAAGTGGGCACGCAAAAGCGCCGGTTTGTCGCCCGCGGCGCAAAGCCATGTGAGAACTATGCGTCCAGACGACGCCGACCCAACTACTCCTGCCGTTCGACACTGCTTCAAAGACGTGCCCAGCATGACGACCTCTTGAGTGAACTGAACCTCAGGCCAAACGTTTGCTTTTCAATATTCTTTATATCTACTTGTAATGGGAAGTGCGCGCGCTTTTGCTGTTCGGGCTATAGGTAAAGTGTCTAGCATGAGCTCGAGGTGCGTTTGTACGTATGTGTTATGCCTATCTCTATTTCTGCAGCGATCTAGAATCAAATATCATCACAGTCACTACCGTTGCCTAGTAACCCGATGGTACTCGAACATATTTGCGTGTACCGGTGCGCTGGAGGTCATAGGCTTGCTATAGTATTGCTATAGTATCCGAAGGTCGCAGGTTCGGTCGCAGCCAGCAGCAAGTTGTCTTTTCGTCCACTTGACTTTCTTCATATTGAAAGACGCAGGAAGACTTCACCAGGCAGGGCCAGCAGCAGCGTTTATTCCGCGATGTCTGCCTCGGCTCAGAACAGCAACCAACCAACCCAATGGCGATGATGATGGTTATGTACAAGTGAGAACGATGAAGTACGATAAATGTGCTTACACTAATTTCCCCCCCTCTTCGAAGCGGCCACCCTGGCCGCAACTCAAAGATCAGCTGAACGAGTAATGAAAGGCTTCATGCGTGACACGTGAACAATTTCTGTGCTGCGACGACGGTCGTCAGTGACGGACTGAAGCGGGGTGACGAGATAGTTCACTGGGGAAGTTCGTCGTAGAACGGTGTATGGGCCAACGTACCGGTGAAGAAATTTCTCGCAGAGCCCTGACGCTCGAGTCGGGGTCCATAGTAAGACCTTATCTCCGGAATGAAATGTCACGTCGCGTCTTTTGCTATCGCAGCGACGTTTTCGTTCTTCTTGAGTGGCTTCCGTGTTGTGCCGAGCAATTTCACGGCATTGCGCGACTCGAGCTGCGAACTCTTCTGGTAGAGGAGTACTGGACGGAGCTGGACCAAAGAAGAATGCCGTGTCGAAGACTGATGATGCAGATCGTCCATACACAAGGAAGAAAGGGCTGTAGCCGGTAGATCTTTGTGTCGCGGTATTATATGCGAAGGTGACAAATGGCAAAATATTGTCCCAGTTTTTGTGATCCGGACGTAGGTACATGGAGATCATGTCAGAGAGCGTTCGGTGAAAGCGCTCAGTAAGACCGTTCGTCTGTGGGTGGTACGTAGAAGTGGTTTTATGCGTCGTTCTACAGGCCCGTAGGACTTCCTCGAGGACGTGCGAAATGAAGGCTCTGCCCCGGTCACTCAGAAGAACGCGAGGAGCTCCATGGCGCAAGACGATGGACTGCAAGAAAAAGTCGGCGACTTCTGTAGCAGTACCGGACCGAAGAGACGCAGTCTCGGCGTATCTTGTCAAATGATCGACTGCAGTGACGATCCAACGGTGACCGTTAGACGTCAACGGCAAGGGACCATACAAGTCAATTCCGACAAATTCAAAAGGTGTTGTCGGACAGGGAAGAGGCTGCAGGAAACCGGCCGGTGGGGACGTGGACCGCTTACGGCGCTGACATGGCGCGCACGAGCCCACGTATTTGGCTACCGACGTGGACAAGCCGGGCCAGAAACAGCGGGTCCTGATGCGGTCGTAGGTCTTGCGAAAACCTAGATGACCAGCAGCAATGTCATCGTGAAATGCTTTTAAAACGCGAAGACGAAGGCAGCGGGGAAGGACCGGCACCCACTTGTTACCCGTGGGATGATAAATATAGCGTTCGAGTACACCGTCGTCGAGGCGGAATTGTCTAAGCTGGCGTCTCAAGCGGCTGTTAGGTGGTTTAGTGATGCCGCGAAGGTAGTCAAGGAAAGTTCGACAGTAGGAGTCGGCCCGCTGAAGTGAACGGAAACCGGCTTGCGAAGAAGGTTGAATTTGGTCCAGTGAGGTGATCGACAGGTGTCGTGAGGCAGGCGGGATGTCGGAGCTCTGAGGAGGCGATGCGGAGGACGTATTGTGAAGAGAGAGTGAAAGTGGGCATCGGGACAGCGCGTCGGCATCATGATGACATTTGCCAGACTTATATGTGATGGTAAAGTCATACTCTTGCAAGCGCAGGACCCAGCGCCCTAGACGTCCTGACATATTCTTCATCGAGGACAACCAACACAGTGCGTGATGGTCTGTGACGATAGTGAAGTGCCGACCGTAGAGGTACGGGCGGAATTTTTGTATCGACCAGACAATAGCCAGGCATTCCTGCTCCGGGATCGTGTAGTTTCTCTCCGCTGTCGACAGAGTCCGGCTGGCGTATGCCACAACCTGCTCTTTAGAGGCGGCATCACGCTGCAAAAGTACTGCTCCAATACCTTGCGCACTTGCGTCAGTGTGGAGGACAGTAGGCGCGCTCTCGTCAAAGTGGCGAAGCACTGGTCCGGAAGTCAGGCGTTCTTTAAGGACTTCAAATGCGATCTCGCAGTCGTCGGACCAAGCGAAAGGAGCACCAGCGACTAATAGCTTATTTAGGGGAGCCGCTATAGTCGCGAAGTTGCGTATAAAGCGGCGAAAGTATGACGCGAGCCCAAGAAAACTGCGCAACGTCTTTTGGGTGGAAGGCCGAGGAAACTGCAATACAGCGGCTATCTTGTCGGGATCTGGCCGGACTCCGTCTTTGGAAACGACGTGACCGAGGACTTTTATACTTTTGCTGGCAAACATGCACTTTTTGGTATTTATCTGAAGGCCAGCGTTTGAAAGGCACTGAAGTACCTCGTCTAATCGTTGCAGGTGTTGGGCAAATGTAGATGAAAACACAACAATATCATCTAAATAACAGAGGCAGGTCTTCCATTTTAGGCCACGAAGAACAGTATCTATCATGCGCTCAAATGTTGCCGGAGCGTTGCACAGGCCAAATGGCATTACGTTAAATTTGTAGAGCCCATCCGGCGTAGCAAAGGCGGTTTTCTCTTTGTCAGCCTCATTCATAGGGATTTGCCAATACCCCGATCGTAGGTCAAGGCTGGAAAAATACTGCGCTCCTTGTAGTGTGTCCAAGGCGTCATCTATTCGAGGCATAAGATATACATCCTTGCGCGTGATCTTATTTAGCGCTCGATAATCAACGCAGAAACGAACGGAGCCATCTTTTTATTGCGATAGCAATTATATGGACAGTCTCGGCTGGATTTTGCCGTCGCCGTCGCCGTCGCCGCCGTCATGCACCGTATATGTATAAGTATGTATATATATATAAAGGCCCCAAAGAAAAATAACTAAGAAAAATGCTTCCGAAGCGCGGAATCGAACCAGGGACTTCTTGCTCCGCAGCGAGCGGCGCTATCCACTACGCCACGAAACGCAGATCCTCCACGTAGCTAACGGCGAGCATTATATACACACCATTTAGCGCTGGACGGACTCAGAGACAGAAGGCAATAATAAGCATTTCTTCATTACCGGCGAGGTGGCGCTAGGAGCCCGACGGGCGCATTTTTTTTTCACTAAGACGACCGGAGAAGCCCAGGAACTGGAAGATGGCCGTATTATCTTGCGTGATAGCATATCATCAACTTGTTCTTCAATGACTTTTCTTTCCGATTGTGAGACACGATAAGGCCGACGGCGTATAACACCAGAACCATCCGTTTCAATGCGGTGTACGGCCACGGGAGTCTGACTCAGTGTCGTGGCACAGCTATCGAAGCAGGCCTTATGCTTAGCTAAAAGCGCCAATAACGCTGTGGATTGTGCAGAGGTTAGATCGGAGCCGATTACTGCTCGGAAAGGGGAAGAACTCGCACCTGACGTGGGTGCTGACGATGAAGACGGGCAAAGTGCTGCAATGGAGGTCAGTGGAGATGCGTCTATCGTCGCTACAGTCATCCCCTTGGGCAACATCATAGATTCTGCAGTTGTGTTGCAAATGGGCAGAAGTGCGCAGCCATGAGACGACCGGAGGAGACAGGGGGCGACGAGAATTCTACGAGAGGTGCAGCGAGGAGCAGGGGCAACTAGGGCGTCACCATCGGCTACTTGGCTAGATGCAACAGCTACCACGTGTTCATGTCCAGGGCGCAAAACACAGTCTTCAGCGACAGCCAAGTTGAAGATCAATGAAGGCGGGGCTGACATAGATGCATCCGATGTATCCGTGATGTGAACGACGTGTTCTTTACATGATATGACAGCGGAAGCAGAATGTAGGAAGTCCCAACCCAGGATAAGTTCATGAACGCACGTGCGTAGCACAATCATCTCGATGTGGTGACGTATGCCGTCGATGAAAACGCGAGCCGTACACTGTCCATCAGGTTGGATGAGTACGTTATTTGCGCCACGCAACACAGGTCCCACATAAGGTGTTCTGACTTTACGGAGCCGCGAGCACAAGTCACTACGTATAACAGAAGTAGCGGCACCGGTATCAACAAGCGCTTGCACAGGAACACCTTCAATAGTCACTGACAACAGGTTAGCCGGGGAAACGGGAGGCATTTTTGATGATCGACGGGACGCAGTTTTCCCTCCAAAAACTGCAATCCTTAGTTTTCCGAATGTTGTTCAAGAGTGCGGGAGAGGGGCCGAAGCGGCGATGCCGAGCGGCGGTAGGGTGATGGAGAGCGTCGTCTGGAGGAGCGGTAGTCCTGATGTTGACGCGGGGACGCTGGAGGAGACGGAGACCGGTACTGCGTGAACGGGTAGGAGTCTGGACCATAATGATCGGGTCTTCGAAACCGGTCCCGCTCGAACTCAGCATAGCCTCGTCGTTCATCCTGCTGGCGGCGACGACAGTAACGAGATATGTGGCCTCGGATACCGCAGTAAAAACAAACAGGACAGTACTCAGCACCTCCACCACTCTGAAAGACGCAGGAAGACTTCACCAGGCAGGGCCAGCAGCAGCGTTTATTCCGCGATGTCTGCCTCGGCTCAGAACAGCAACCAACCAACCCAATGGCGATGATGATGGTTATGTACAAGTGAGAACGATGAAGTACGATAAATGTGCTTACAATATCTATATCACGATTGTTACAGTACACGTAAAACAGTAGAGTTAGCGTCCCCTATACCTTCCTTGGCTTCATTAGCTGCTGGTTTTCAATAAGGCTGTGTCATGCAAAGAGGCGGACCTTCAAAAATCATCTTCCTTCATTTATAGAATGCATAGTATTTCATACTTGTCAATAAGCTAGGTGCACCCTAATTACTAGCATTTTAAGAGGACAGACTGGTGGGCTAGTTGGTGTTGCATAACTGTGAACATTAGCGCAAAAAATTCACACAGACGACGACAGAGCAAGACGGGACAAAGCGCTTTGTCCCGTCTTGCTCTGTCGTCGTCTGTGTGAATTTTTTGCGCCAATGTTCACAGTTATACTAGCATTTTAAGTAAGCCACGGAAGGTAGCACTGAACTTTTTCTCAATGCATAAGATCTTTACAGTAGCACGTCATCGGTTCATGTTTTTTAGTCACATCACATTTCCTTCGCATAATTATGATTATGTCATGAGCTGATCTTGAATCTTGTTATTTTTCTAGTTGAACTGAAATGAAATATTTTGTTTCCAGCAACGAATCATGTTACGGAAGAGCGGCAAGGTAAATATATGTTCTGACCGCAAGTCAAGGACATCATAATTATATTTTCATACTGTCGTAGAGACATCTATCGTAGAGCGTATCTAGAGCGTATCTAGAGCGTATCTATCTATCTATCTATCTATCTATCTATCTATCTATCTATCTATCTATCTATCTATCTATCTATCTATCTATCTATCTATCTATCTATCTATCTATCTATCTATCTATCTATCTATCTTGCCGCCTATGTATTGGCCCTTTCCTGGTCGCCTCCTCCTTAGCTTAGTACATACCGAAATTTGCAATCGATGACATGAGTGCATTAGAAACATCATTCGCAGGTCAAGACATAACGTGACCCCCATGTCGCGTACGTCATCAAATCCGTTTCAGCAGTCACGTGCGGTACATATCCACCTACTGCAGCCCATGGAGAGGGAATATGCGCCACAGGTTATTCAAAGTCCGAGACTGGTATTATTGAGCCGACGGTGTGAAAGGGACCGTGTCACAGGAAATGCGGTGCTGGGGTCGGCGGTGTTGCCGACGGTGTTGCCGACGGTTGAAATGCCCCGATGGAAGCTAAGCATAAAAATCACGGCTGGAGCCATAATCAAATGCAGGCATTCTGCATGGCAGATAATTATTTTACCGCAGAGGCAAGCCAGGTGCTTCAAGCTTCTTCGAAAAAAGGCCCTGTACAAACTTCACGTCGGGGAAATCTCAGCTGTTGCATTTTTGGCTGTGCGTTTTTAAAACAATTTAATAAATATTCATTGCGCAAGCTGTAGTCAAGCGTTACTCAACTACGTCGACGACCGCTACATATCACGCACACATAACGCATCATAGCTTGCATTTCGTTGCGATCAGACATCTCTGCTCTAACATGCGACCCGACGTTACGTGAGACCATGAGCTACACTTTACGCGCCAGTATAGTCGAGGGAAGGTAAACGTATCTGGTAGCGAAGATTCCATAGAAGGCCATACGTTCAGAAAATGGCGGCTCATCAGCTGCTCATGGGGCTTAGCGCCATCTGTGTAAGGAGGGAACACTTCCGGTCAGACAAAAAAGATAACGTGCATGTGACGCAATATCCGGTAAACAAGTCGCGTCATTTTGGTGGCGCTAGCGCGAAACTTGATCTAGCTTTAGTATTCGTAGGCGCCTGATCTCTAAGTAATCGCGCTAAGGCGAGACAGCGAGTCTTTGACGAGTGCGCTTCAATTCAAGACCAGCTAATCTAATATCTAGTCATGACTAGGCAATCATAATTAAGTGTTCTGCCATTCAATTCGTCTTGGTTTTACTGAAAACCTATTCTTGGAACTTTTATTCAGCGTTCGTGGCATCTTGCCCAGCTTGATTAAAGCAAGCAGCAGCGTATTCTCTTCTTTACAGCATTGCTTATTTGCTTCGCACATACGTAGGTTCCTTCAAAATTACTTGTGTGCTTCAGTACGAACAAGAAGAAATGACACCCCGGCACGCCAAAATTATGACGTTTCACTTTTATTCAGTGGTCACATTAACGCACTTTTACAGCGAAAGATGTTATGAGATCATTTCACCGGCCGTTTTTGGCGCCGTAGTTGTCCGCCGCCGCCGCCGGTGTCCGTAACCAGTATCGCTCGAAATAAGAAAAAAAAAACGAAATAAGAAAAATATTCCAGTATGGAACGAGGTTCGAACCTGGGCCCTCTGCGTGGGAGCCCAGTATTCAACCTCTGAGTCATGCCGGCGCTTGAAACTGCTTTGCAAAAAGGTCCTATACAGGCTTCATGTCGGGAAGGAACCACCTTAGCATATGCAATATAGCGTGGTAGAAGAGTAAAATAAGCACAAAGCGTCGCACAACGCGCATTCTGTAACCAGGCGTCACACAATGCGAATTGCGCAACGAGTAGGTTGTTGAATGCTTCCAACCCATTACAAAGGGATCTGCCATAATTCTTCATCGTCATCAGGCAGAGCATCAACAAAGTGCGCATAATGCCTTAATGCTAAGCAGGTACCACGGCTCTCCGTAGAATGACCAAAAATGTCACGGTGCCTGCTGCCCTGCTTCTCGAAAATTACAATGATTTATAGCGTAGTGGGTTCCTCGCAAGTGCACGTGTATTGGTTGCCAAGGAAGCCCATAAGCGCATGATCCATTTCCTCGGGGTCTCAGTAAAATTACAATAATTTATAGCGTAGTGGGTTCCTCGCAAGTGCACTTGTATTGGTTGCCAAGGAAGCCCATAAGCGCATGATCCATTTCCTCGGGGTCTCGGTAAAGTTCTTCGCCCCCCCCCCCATCTCTCTCCCACGTCAACGTATGTTATACAGCATGACGGGAGGGGGAAATAGCGACCGGGCGTCACCCAATGCAAATTACATAACTGGTGGGCCGTTTAAAACTTCCAACCAATTACAAACGGCTCAGCCATAATTCTTCATCGTCATCAGTCGTCGCGTCAACAAAGTACACATAATACCTTACAGATGTGTAGCTGGTGCCTCGCTTCTCTGCAGAATGACGAATAATGGCTTAGTAGGTGCTTCCCAAGTTCACAAAAATTGTGATACATGGCGTAGTGGGTACCTTTCTAGTGTACTTGTATTGTAGCCCCAAGAGAGCTTACAACGGGCTCTAGAAACGCCGCTCTTCCAGCTTTCGCTGTGACTGTGCTGCGGTTTCAGCGCAGGCCTGGCGTTTTTATCACACTCTACATAATGAGCAATTAGTGTGGCAATAAGTACAAAACGTGCGTGCACGGTATGTTTGCACTATGTTTTGCCTTATGATCCGATAAATTACCCTTACGTGTAACGCATGCAGGCATGCAAATTGTAGCGCAATAAATAACTTCGAGATCTACTCACCGAAATAGGAATAATAGCAGGTACTGCATGCTCACGAAGGAATACTGATGTATGATAATGCAGCGAGCAGATTTCTCCGAACCGTCGCGCCGTTTACTTATCTAGAATACATGGGTCGCCAGGCGTACGTGTGCTACTATTGCCTCCCTTTACAGCACATCGTTTCCGCGGGTACCGAGGCAAGCGTTCGGCATTCAATCAGGCCCCGGAAACTGATCCCCAGTTCCGGTTTCAAGGAACATGCGCGCTCGTAGCAGTTGCCGGGCATCCCAAGATCTGGTCGAACGAAGTAAGGTTGATGTTGATATTCGCATTTATTGTCGTTCACGGGGTTTTACAAAAAGAAAATGATTGAACTGTAAACAACTCTTGTTTGTTTAAACTGTAATGAACTAAGCCCGTCTGAGACACTCCGCAAACTCTCAAAGGGCCGAGTAATAGCTATCTACCGGTGCAATCGCGTTGTAGACAAAGTGAGGGTAGCCACAAAGTCAGTAATTGCAACCGTCGCCGGAACATCACGCCCATTAGAAATAAAAGCTTGGCCACTAATCTTCAGGGTTGAACCGTTAGCATCGCGTCCCGTGCAATGTAAAAATTGTTGGCGTTTTGGCAATAGTGCCGGTGGGCGTAAATCTTGAATATAGTGTTGCATATGTGGTGAGGGTCACGCACACTCTGACTGTACTGCCCAAGATGAGAAGTGCTGCCTCTGTGAGGGCGCTCATAGAGCGGACTATGCTATCTGTCCTGTTCCCTTTCAAGAGAAGCAACTACTGGAGGCAATGGACAGGAGACGATGTTCTAGGAGAGAAGCAATGTCAGTTATTAAGGAAAGGACAGAAGGTTATTCTGGTATTACCCCTCGGCAGAATACAATGGCAGGTGCAGGGATTGCACAAACAATTGAGGTCGCACGGGAAAAGGCTATGTGAAAAGCAATGGGCAGGTTATTTACCAGCCTCTCGGATTTGACTTTTTCGGGATCAGGCCTTTGCATCTCATCTTGGTGGACCGTTGATTATGCTACTAATAGTGATCACATTCCGGTGATATTTGACATTATATGCCCGGTAATATCTGTAATTTCTAGAGAACTCACGTGCATAAATTACACTACGTTTAAAAAGAGCTTGCGATGCTCCGTATTATCTCTGTCAGAAGCAACGTCAAAACAAAAAGCATTGAGGCTTTTTTTCAGTTTTACAGGAGTCTCGTAGAAAAGCTGAATTTGAGGTTCACTCAGTTGAACAAAAGTCGATGTCGCGATGGTAGAATGATGATTGCACTCGGAATTACAGGCGTAGAAAAGCCGCCTGGAAGAAGCTATACACAATCAATGTCCTAAAAACTGGTCAGATTGTAAATTCATTGCAGGTACATTTAAACGTATGGTGGCGAAAGCGAAAGTAGAGTAGCACAAAAAGCATTTTGAATTTCTTTCGAAATCAAATACCAAAAAGAGCACGGTTTGGCTTTCTCAGACATAAGACACTAATTCCTCAATCAGTAAATACTGAATCCATAATTTTATAGGCACAAGAATTGACACAGTCATTGGAGAACATAGCGCTAGGTTTGAAAAAGCGTTTTTCGGTTAAGGTTCATCCCCTTTCATTAATGCCGAAATCAGGTGATAGTTTCACTCAAACATCGATGGAGGAATTATCAGAGGTTATAAGGAAACATCCTGCTGCTTTTCCAGGCCCCGGCGGAGTCACTTCGGCAACGCTAAAAATTTTATTCAGATTCACGGGAGGACGTCGGTATATAATAAATTCTTCCGCAAAAGAAGCTTTGATTCCAACTTTATGGAAAATCGCCAACATTACAACTGTTCTTAAAAAAACCAGGTGAAGGGGAAGTTTTATTCAATATCAGGCCAATTGCAGTAACGGCAAACGTTGTAAAGTTAATAGAAAGAGCATTGCTCATTCGGATAATGAAGTTTGTGGACGGAGAAATGATCCTTCGCCCATGTCAAATTGGATTCAGGCAGTGGTGTTTCATATGACAAGCGCATATTGACCTCGAAAGTCGGATACATCTGGCGCGATGGCAACGACAGTATGCAAAGTGGAGAAGCGGCGAAAGGCGGGCTAGTTGGTACATTACTTAAAACTTGAGAAACATCGCAAACACAGGAAGAATGAAAGTGACACGTGTACGGGCGCTGACTGCCAACTGAACTTTTTTATTGACGAAACCAAGGATAAGTAGTAGACAAAAGAGTGAAAAAAAAACGATAAAGTTACAAGATTTTTGTCACGTGCGTGACGTCAAATAGCTGTTTTCATTTTCTAGCAGTTCGAGTGACGGAGCGCTTATACATCGATCACCCCTTTGGTGGATGACAAAGGCTTCAAATATCTCCCGCGCGCGCCTTTAACGATAATGTTTTAGGATGGTGACGTCGGACAACTGGGGGTGCACCCACGCCTGGCACAATGAGTGGCTAAATTGCTACCGATACCAGTCGTTAATGAATTGGCATGTTCGCGAAACCTATCATTGATGCACGTCCCAGTCTGTCCCACGTACACACTGGCGCACGAGCACGGAATCTCATACACGACGCATGTTGCACACTCAGTGAATAGCTTGGCGTGCCTCTTCGAACATCTCGCTCTGCTGCCTTCCCTTTCGTTCACACGGCGACACATGCCGCCCAGCTTGAAAGGTATGAAACCACACGGACACCGGCACGTCCAGCCGCCTTCTTAAGCCGATGTGAAACACCGTGTACGTAGGTAATCACTGTAACATTGCGGTTCGGCTCTCGTTTTTCCCGAGTACGACGCCCCTGTACCCGGGAGGAACGAGAGCCGAGCCGCAATGCGGCAGTGATCCACTACGTACACGGTGTTTCACATCGGGTCAAGAAGGCGGCTGGACGTGCTGGTGTCCGTGTGGTGTTTTCAGCACCTTTCAAGCTGGGCGGCATGTGTCGCCGTGTGAACGAAAGGGAAGGCAGCAGAGCGAGATGTTCGAAGAGGCACGCCAAGCCATTCACCTTGTGTGCAACATGCGTCGTGTATGAGATTCCGTGCTCGTGCGGCAGTGTGTACGTGGGACAGACTGGGAGGTGCATCAATGATAGGCCTCGCGAACATGCCAATTCATTAAGGACTGGTATGTAGCAATTTAGCCACTCGTGCCAGGCATGGGTGCACCCCCAGTCTTTCTGACGTCACCATCCTAAAACGTCATCGTCAAAGGCGCGCGCGGGAGAAATTTGAGGCCTTTGTCATCCACCAAAGGGGTGATCGATGTATAAGCGTTCCGTCACTCGAATTGCACGAAAAAGAAATCAGCCATTTGACGTCACGCACGTGACAAAAATTTTGTAAGCTTATCGCTTTTTTCCACTTTTTTGTCTACTACTTATTCTTGGTTTCGTCAATAAAAATTTCAGTTGGTAGTCAGCGCCCGTCCGTGTGTCACTTTCCTTCATCCTGTCTTTGCGCTGTTTCTAAAGTTTTATTACAGTATGCAGCTTTAGTTACAATGGACATCACAAAAGCCTGCGATAGTGTCAAAAACGGTGTATTAATAAGTCGTCTGAGAGAAGTCAACTTTCCGCATTATTTAGCAGCGTGGATTACGTAATTTCTATGTAATGGGAAATTTGATTGTTCTCAGACTGGAGTTTCATCAAGTACTTATAAACATAAAAAAGGGGTACCCCAAAGGGCTGTTCTGTCGCCGGTATTATTCAATATTTTATTAAGCTTGATTCCATGTAATGACAACGTGCATACGTACGTCTATGGGGATTACATAGCGTTCTTTTCATCAGCTAATAACATCTACGTCCTCTATCAAAACCTGCAGATGTACTTATCTGAAATAGAACATTGGCTTGACGCTATTCATCTTTCTATAAACGTGAACAAGTGTGCGTTGTTAGTATTCCCTCTAAAAGACCCAGTACATATATCTCTTTCATACAAACTTCACATCATTCCAGAAGTTCAAAGTATCAAATATTTGAAAGTGATACATGACAGCTCTCTCTTATGGCGAAAGCACATAGAATATATCGCAGCGAAGGGTGTTCGGGCAGCTGGTACCCTACGGATAATAAGCAACAGGAGATCAGGAATGCGTAGCGCCACCTTATTATCAATATACCACATGTATGTAAGACCAGTTCTAGAATTTGGGCGTGTTTTATACTCCGGGGCACCTGCCTATAAGCTTCGTCCCCTTGTTCTTCTGGAGAAGCAAGCACTGCGCATGTGCTTAGCGCTACCTAAATTTGTAGAAAGTAATGTTTCTTTTTATATGGAAGCTAGCATTCCCTCATTTGTCACTAGATTCAGATTATTGCTTGTGCAAACATATTTAAGGGCACTTGAATCCCCTCTAAGTCGTAACCAAACAGTTTTCATTGCGCAACCTGGTTTATTTTTTTTTATTGTCATTGGCCTAGATTTCATACACCTCAAGTAGAATTTGTACAATCTCTCTTCGATCCACTGTCCCTCCAAATAAGGGAGGTTATTCCGGTTTGTAATGCGACAAATTCTCTTCAAATCTACTTTGATGATCTTTCACCCGATACTGCAAAACACCTACCGAGTAACATGCTAAGAGCTACCCTACAGGACTACCTGTTCAGAATGCAAGGAAATGTAGTCATTGCGACGGATGGTCACAGAGAGATGAAGAGAGTGGCATCGGTATATAGTGCCCTGTTCTCGACTGGCTCTTTTCCCTCTGAATTCCAGATTTCACACCCATCTTCATTGCAGAATTTTTAGAGGAAGTGTTGGTCCTTCGTAAACTGTCCACATCGATAAAATCTGCCGTAATAATAACGGACTCTTTATCAGTGTGCAGTGCGCTCACGGCATCCGGTGATATGAAAACATTGCGAGTTCAAATCCCTAGTACCTGATCACTTAACGTATGTTCGTTTAGTATGGGCACCTTGGCATAGAGGTCTATTTCTAAGTGAAAGAGCTGATGCATTAGCGAAAGCGGCGTTAGACGGATCAGCTAATAATATTACCCCTAAATCAGCTCTTACAGTAGCGGCTAGATTTCGGATGATGCGAGAATTCAGTATACCATTTCTAAGAAATTGTCCGTATTTTAATGATCTATTGACACCCTGGAAAAGTTCATCATGTCGTAGCAGAGATCTGGAAGTTATAATTACGAAGCTGCGCTATCGTATTCCATCATTAAATTTTTATTTATAGAGAACCGGCTTGGGACCATCACCGCTTTGTTCTTATTGTAGGGAAGAGGAAATAATAGAACACTTTCTGATCCTTGTCAAAAGTTTCTGCGTCACGAACGACATCTCTAGAAACGCCGTTGCGCATAATTGGATTAGAGCTCACAACTTCAATTTTGCTATCCCTAGGTGCACTTACCCCCGGGCACAGCAACGGGAAAGTATGAGAGGTCATCCAAGATTTCGTAGAACAGTCAAAACAGATTTACACAATAAACACAGTTCCAAAGTTCCGTAGTTAACCAAAAGTAAACTACAGCAGGATTCTTTTCTAAATTTATTTCTGAATCGATGAGAATTGATTCGACCCACGTTTTTCCTTTTTTGTTTTTTAATTCTTATTCCCTCAGAATGAACTTATGAAAAATATGTTTGTTGAACATAACGAGAAATTACTCTCATTTCTAGATTTCGAATATTTTTTCTAAGCTACCCGATTTCTGGCCAATCCCCCTGAGTAGGTGTCAGCCAGCATTATAGGATCTACACCTATACCTATATATCGACAGATATATAGGTATAGGTGTAGATATATAGGTAAGGAGACGCGGCGCGCATGAACGAATGGTGGTTGCACTGCTGCGCATGAGGTGTCACGACAATCTAGGACACTTAAAGTGTTGGTCGAGATAAATGTAGCGTAGGAAACATCGGTGGCGTCACGCGTTGGACGCCAGTGAGCCCACTACCTCCCTCCTAGTTCCTATATATATAGTTCCTATACCTATATATCTACACCTAGTAGGTGTAGATATATAGGTATAGGTGTAGCGTTCGCTCTCTTTCGTCCTTGTTCGATCTATCGGTTACGCCGATGCCAGCCAGCCACGGCGACGCCGCTCAATGCACGAACCGGCGCCTAGAAGCTGCGCTCTAACAATTCAGAGAAGGCATGCAAGTGCGGAACTTCAAACCACGTGAGGGGGCACGTCTTCGCAGCCAACTTTATGAGCGCGCCTTTCCCTGCACCGAAAGAGCTGCACTGAATAATTAGGGCGTGCGGCTCTCTAGAGAGGGCATTAAGAAGAACGTTTTTCGTAATAAATAAACACTCTCATCAATTTTTGCACACTGCACATGAATAATATTGTTGGGGAAATAAATGTCATTTGTAAAGCTTAAGGATTGATTCGTTCTTGAAGAAAACTTGGTTTTTAGCTATTAGTGTTTGTTCCCTGCACATCTAGTCGCGCTTCAATCGCAGCACCCGTAACTCTCCTTGCTGATGTCGCTTGCAATAAGTTCTGAGCCTCCTTCGCCCGAAATTTCGCGACCAATTAGGATCGACCTTGTTCGACGTGCCTCGCAAGCCCAAGTTACAGTGAACTAGGAGGGAGGTAGTGGGCTCACTGGCGTCCAACGCGTGACGCCACCGATGTTTCCTACGCTACATTTATCTCGACCAACACTTTAAGTGTCCTAGATTGTCGTGACACCTCATGCGCAGCAGTGCAACCACCATTCGTTCATGCGCGCCGCGTCTCCTCTCTAGCACAGCTGCGCACCAGGTGTCGCAGCCGTCGATTGCACTTCAAACCTATGTGACCACGGCAACATCAGCAGCGTCACTTCCCCCGTTGCCGCTGCCGCGCAGTGAGCCCACTACGCCTGTTCAAGCTCACTACACCCAAATTATGCGCACAGCGACTAAATTTACACAATGACGTAGATCTACTCGTAAGGCCTGGCTCAAAGCTAAAAATGCAGCATATAGGCTGCTAGGCGCTGTCTGCTGCGCATGAACTTGATTTTCAAAATGCGTGAGATCTGCCGGAATGTTTATTGAAGGAGGCGTGCCAGTCAAACTTTGCTTTGTTGGGTTTATGCTTTATTCAGCGGGTCGAAGTGTCGTTGCCACGAAATTGAGTCGTAAGTGTTCTCTCGTAACGTACAATTCTTGCTAGCATTGGTAATGATGATAACATTCGGGGTCACTTGAAAACTTCGTGCAAGAATTATGCGAAACTGGTGTCCCACCACGGTCCAGCGCCGTTAGAACACGTGCGCTCAAGCTATGGTGACCCTGAAAGCGAGCATATTGAACGGGAGCCAATTTGCGGAAGGAATTAAACAACATGCGTGCTGCACGATGTATCAAACTATGCACGTTCTTCTACCAAAATTACTGTCTACAATTGAACACGCACAGTAAAACGAGATGTGGCACGCTCGCTTGCTTAGCACCAACATCACAGTCCTGTGTGCATGCAGCCCAAAAAAATTCACAGCCCAAGAAATGTGAGAGCCTTTCCACAACTCAGAAGATAGCAGCCAGCGGAGCTGTGAATATGATCGGTATGGCATAGAAAACCTTGTTATTGTGAGCATATATATATTATCGTTATGGACTACATTCAACGAATCAGACATAAAATCAAAGGTCCCCGTGCTTCTGTTGCACATTACGCATATTATCTCATCCACCGCACCCAACGACGGGTTCGAAATGAAATCCTGTAGTACACAAGAAACACCGTGATTTCGAAAGTAGAAAAATGACATTCGTTTCTAATCCAAGTGGTGTTCTCTCTGAGGCAATATTGCTCATGTCATTCTGCCAAGTCACTGAAGTCGTCCACTTTTGTTTTTAGTTGTATGCAATTTCCATTTTTTTGTGCAAGAATACAGTCGAGTTTATCGGTCACTTGAAAACTTTTGTTTTACGCGTCATCTACCTGCGGACGCCATAAGCCAGAACCTAACCATATAAAGCTTCGATTTAATATTTCATCGCTACGCCACTGAAAACTGCTAACAGAGCAGCCTGACAAAACAATGAAGATGGCATGGGGCAGTGTGCCCCGTCGCAAACACAGTGTTCTGTTCTAACCGCAAACTTGCTGCCTGTGACATCGAGAATACTCGTGCAGCAGATGAAATGTCACAGGGAGCCAGGGCTGATACTAACAGCGTCATGGCGATGACAGTGTCGCGAGATACGGCCAAATCAGATAGGCATTTCCAGTTTAAAAAAATACTAAAATAATTCAAGTTAGCGTTCGTCACTAAAGCGCTGCCAGACGTACCTACGTATGCAGGTTGTATTTTGATTTAGGGGACCTATATGCAATTTTTCGGCAGGCGCATACACAAGTGAAAGACCTCGTCAAAGGGGCCCTCATGGCCTCCGTGATCCAGTGCCTGTGGTATCACGGGGTGAAGTATGTATTCTACTATGATTCATGCTAGTGGCACGCTGGCTGCCAATGCCTTTTTCTTCATCGAAATAAGGACACTTGTTCATGTTTTCTTCGCTACAAGACACAATCCTTCTATCGGCAGCGCTATCCTATTTAATTTCCTCAACGGTTGTTTTTCCCTCCAAAAAGAGCCCTAACTGAGTAGACACTCGTACTAATACCTTAATGCTCATTCGCTTTCTGACCCTCTAAATTCTTGCAAGTGCGGCTTATTTGCATGTTTATCCGTTCAGTCCATCCAAGGCGCAGTTCAAGAAACTGCGCGAGTCGGCGCGCTTTGGACGCAAGCGGAAGAAGCAGTTCTACCGCTGTTGCGAAATGAACTGCTCGTGCAGGGATGCAGTGCGGCCGACGCGAAATTTCTACCGAGCCATAATTTTGCGTTATGGAGTATCGTAGTCGCTTCTGAATTCTTCCGCTGAATGTTACTTACATGAAAGCAATAATATACACTCACATAATTTGTTTAAAACATTGCTCTTTTATGATATGATTAAAGACATGTTTTTTTTAATCTAATAAATAGAGTGCTGAAACTGTTGCATTGAGTTTTGGTTCCAGCATTGCATGTCTGCGGTGGACCGCACATAAGTTGCGAAAAGTAAAAACCGTTAAAAATAATACACCTTTCGCACTTCATTACAAGCCCATTTTGCATTTCATAAGGCAAGAGAAAATTCTTAGCAGCCCGTGTATATTTATTAATAAAATTCATATCATCCCCAATTTCGAACCATTCACACAAAATTTCATGTTATCAACAAGGTTAGTTCGAAAGCTCATACATCTGCCGTTCATTGACTAGAAATAGTATTCTAGAAATACACGCAGAATTGACTACCTGCGGTTTATTAAAGGGCACTAAAATCGCACAGTACACGGACCTGTAGCACATCACTGCCATAGCAATGCGGCCACCACGGCCGAGATGGAACCCCTACTTTTTGGGTCAGCAGCTGAGCACCGCAACCACTCGGCGCCGGCCGCAGCTGCATGGACATAAATACCATAGGTCTTTAAATCTGCATCTGGATACGGCCTGAAAGTGACAAACAGTTATGTCCTCCCTGTAGTCATGCAACTCTCAATGTGGAAATAATATTGTAATTACTGCATGACAAAACCATGTAATTGCAATAAAGAAGTTGCACTCGCTAGCATGGCATGTTTATTGGGCCTCAAATGTCTTGGAAATGAATATCGCTACTTGCGTTTTCTTGTGCCGGGCCACAAGGAAACTATTTGAAAGGCTTAAGCGGCGCTACTGCCTTTTTGTAATGTAGCTCAATTGACGTAAACTTTTTAACACTTATACGTTTGTTTACTGCGTGAGCATATGCACAAGTACTTCACTGTAGTCACACAAGTTAATTTCTTGAGGCCGCCATAATACAGCAGTCATTTTGCGTATAATTATCTTGGTCATCGGCCGTAATAACTTCTTCCCACACGCATCATTGATGTGTCCAAATGTCTGGTCTCATGTATTGGCTTATTTCAGATTCGGACTACAAAAGCCATGATTCAGGAAATTTCCTCCTCATTAAGTCAAGGAGTTTGCACAACACAATAGAGAAAGGCGAACATGTCAAAAAACCTCACAAACCTCACGTATGTGCTCTAAATAGTTTCTCACTTTATTAGAATGGTTCATTGAGATACCAACTTATGTCAGTGAATCGCGAACTTAACTAGAACGTTGCTTCAATGGGAGGGGAGGAGGCATTCCATTGTGAATCAAACGGAGTTGCTGCATGCGCACTGAGCTGCCTGAAGGCATGTTGCCTAAAAGCAGAGGAACGTTTTCATGCGACCTTCATTTATTCGCAAATGCTAGCTAAATGAAAATTGTTTTAACTCCTTGTGGGACGAATACAAAAGGCTGGTCATCGTTATAAAAGCCAACCTGTCAATTGCACTCCTCCGTTGGCAACTGCCTCCATGTGCAAACTACATGTCGTGCTGGAAAGGAGGGTGCGGTTTCACCACCTTTTTCTTCTAGTCACAGTCACCCGTGCCACATATCTGTTCAAGGGAATGGCATTCGTTGGCAAGATAGCTACTGTCTTCGAGGCTGTGGTGCTGCTATGCTCGTCGTCTTTGTGAGACCGCGGTCGGTCTGAAAGAAACCAGCAGAGACTACAAGTGAGTATCATGTTTCCTGGAGCTATGAGACATGTTTCAAACAAAGAAGGCGCAAGCCACAAACTTTGAGTCGCCACCCATTTAAGAAGGATACCTCTTTTTCCTGGGGACCGCGGCAGGAGCTTACATTCTGTAAGCCTTCTCCCTCCAAGTGGGTAGAGATCTGCTCACCCGCCTGCAATTAGCTCCAGTACTTAGCGTGCATCTCCTACCACGCGACATGCACCCCGAACGCAACACTGTTCGCCGGTGGGCACGGGTGAGATAACTAAATCGCACACTCGACGGAGTTGAGGAGCATAAAGACCATTATACGAACGCGGCTTGCACGGCAAATGGAGATACAGCGGCTGCGGTTAGCGGCGCATATGAGGTAGTGAGCGCTGTCTCAATATTCTCCCCATGTTCCGCCACTGACTCGGGCGAAATCCTGGCGGTTACCCTGGCCACCCAGGATATATTAAGCCTCCCCGTGGAAACATACTACATCAATACTCATTCGGCAGCAGCATAACGGTCGCGGCATTCCCCGAATCTCAAATTCTATCCTCTTACGGACATCCAAACTCGCTTCACACATCAGCCACACCATACCCCTGCTCTGGGCCCCTGGACGTGCCTCACTCTCCGGTAATGAACGCGCTGACGTGGCAGCTCGAGAACTGAGCCTCCGGGCAGCCCCGCGCAGAGAGGCCGCCAACACAGAGATAGATTCACCACTTCTCCCATATCCCGAGGTCATACAGCATCACACGCGCCAACGACAGCAGAACCAACCCCCGCCAGTGCACTTCACACGAGAGGAGGCTGTCACACTTCGCCGGCTGCAAACCCGAACATTTTCAAATCTGCACTCTATGCATAAATTATACCTGAATTGCTAAACGACGCCTGTCCAGGCTGTCGCGCCACTCCCACAACCTTTCACATCACTGTAGGATGCACCACTGCATACTTCCCTCCCCTCCCACCAATTTTTCGTTCCACCTGTACTTCAGAACGGTTGGAAGGCACCCTTCGCGATAGCGTCCCCAAGTAATAACAGGCGCTCGTCCGGCGGGCCCGGGATATCGCAGAGGCTGTCATAGGAGTCCCAAAATAGGAACCCTCTTCTTTTTTTGCACTTCAACAAAGAATGTTTTTCAACATCCTCTCCCCTTGTTGGGGGCTTCCTGCACCCGTTCCGCACCCATATCCGCGACCCTTCCGCGCGCATTACAGCACACATTGACGCGAGAGGTCATGTCAGCGGCGCTGTCCTAACTCAACATTAACAGGGTCACAATCGTTCCATTACTTTCTAGGCCCGAACGAAATTACTCAATAGCTGAGCGAGGCCGCCTTGCGCTCGTTTGATCAATCGCGAAATGTCGACTGTACTGGTTCGGTCGCACATTTCGCGTCGTAAGCGATCAGCACGCACTCTGTTGGCTCTAACCCCTTGAAGGTCCCAACTAGACGCCTTGCACGTTGGCAATCGTGCCTGCAGGAGTATGACTTCTCCATAGTGCAAAAATATAGATACCCCTGTAACGACGCTGACTAAATGTCTCGCAATCCTATGGAAGAACCGGAGGGCACAGATGCTGGCACGGACAGGGTATTCTGTCCCTGTCCGGCTTCCTCGGTATCGGCGATTAGCAACGCCAGGATCTGGTTCTACAAGCCCACTGACCGTACCTTCCGGATGTTCACCCTACGTGATGGAATTTTACACCATCGCAGCGTTTAGTCTGATGATACTGGGCTCCTACTAGTTGTTCCGAAGCATCTCCGACTGGCCGCGCTCCAGACTCTACAGAACGCTTTTAGTACTGGGCATATGGGCATCACTCGGACTTAGGACCACGTAAGGCGCAGCTTCTTCTGGCCCGGGCTTTACTGCCATGTGCACCGCTATGTCGCTTCTTGCGATCTGTGTCAGCGCCGGAAGACTCCTGCCTTGCCTTCTGCTGGTTTGCTAAAGCCGATTGACATCCCTACAGAGCCATTCTTCTGAGTGGGCGTCGACCTCCATGGGCCTTTCCCTACTCCCATCAAAGGAAAGAAGTAGATCGTCGTGGCAACAGTTTATGCAACAAGATATTGCCACGTGCGCTTCATTTATTCTTTTTATGTACTTAGCCCGCTGCACGCGCAGCCATTGCCTTGCGAAAACCGCGCCTTCCAGATTAGTTTAGAATCTTCTTAAAGGCTCGAGAGCGAAAATGCGAACAGTTGGTATTATTCTGGATATAACGCGGCCACCAGTGCTAAAGCTTGATTGTTCGATGCCGCATGTAAAATGCCAACGCGCCTTGCTGTAGATCGGTTTTTCGATGACTGGCGCTCTCTTCGCCGCTATCAGTGTACAGTGTGTATTGCTGTAGTTTGACTACCCGTTTCCCGGCCACAAGTTCGGCCAAATAGAGTTTCATCTTAAACACGCCGATTGCTGCCTTGGTCGAAGTCACGACTCCATGACATCTGGTGGAGGTGATGTTCGTTCATGTTCCGGACGCCCCCGCCAGGCCGTGAACCCACTCCAAGTCGCAAAGAAGACATTGACGCCATTCCCGGCCAGCGAACCAGCCGAAGACAACGACGTCTAGCCAGGAGCACGGTCTTCTACCCGATAAAACCCGGAAGACAAATGCAGTAACCACGACGGCGGCAACGATGAGAGCACCTGTTCCACCGCCCGTGACAGTCGTGCTGCAACAACGCACGGAGCCGCCAACCTTGCGCGGATCACCATTTGAAGACCCGGAAAGCTAGCTCGAAGCGTACCATCGCGTCACCGTCTTCAATACCTGGACCAGTGATGACAAGCTGCGGCACATCTGCTTCGCCTTAGGAGACGCCGCTTGGTCCTTGTTCGAGAACCAAGAGTAAAACCTGACAACGTGGGTATGTTTTTCGCACCAGGTTCCTAGCCACATTCACAAGCGTGGTCCACAAGGAGCGGGCCGAGGCTCTGCTCGAAACCTGTGTGCAGCTGCCAAATGAAAACGTTGCGCTCTTGACGGAAGAAAGACCAGACTGTTTCGCCACACAGACCCTGCCAGGCCTGAAGAGAAGAAAGTTCGCCTCCTTATGCGAGGAGTTAAGCAGGAGCTCTTCGCGGGACTGATGCGGAATCCGCCGAACAGCGTAGAAGAATTTGTCTCGGAAGCGACGATAATTGAAAAGACGCGGGATATGCCCAACCGTCAATACAATCGTCGTTCCATGCCACGCTCATTCGAATTACAAGAGATTTGCTCCAACGACCTGCGGGAGACGATTAGAGCGGTCGTACAGGAGGAGCTGCAAAAATTCCTGTCTTCATCACAGCTTCAACTGTATTCCATTGCTGAGATCGTGCGCCAGGAGATCCAGCAGTCGCTTGGTACCCCTGAACCAGCGCAGTCGTTGCCGCAAGCAAAACGCTTTGTTGGGCTAGTTGGTTCATGACTTCAGAAGGAAAAATTGTAGCGCAAAGCAACACACGAGCAGACAAATATAACGCCAGTCCTGTCCTCTTTGTCTGTCCGTGTGTTGCTTTGTGCTACAATTTTTCCTTCAGTAGCCGCAAGAAATGTGCTACGCTGCTGCAGTCCGCCGTCCCGTTTCTCATCAGTGAAAACGTCAAGTAACCGCATCACCGCATCTCCTTCGCCAGACACCAGCGCCATCAGCCAAGTCAATTTAAAAATACTGCTTTATTGTTAAATTCGAGGCTCTGACTTACTAATGTTCGAAGTTTCAAAAATAGTGCATAGGACAAAAACGTGTTCTATTTTCGGAAAAAGACGTAATTCCATTCCCATTCCATTCCGTGCAAAAGGCTCTTATTTCCATTTCCATTCGATTCCTTCAAGCGTTGTCCCCATTCGATCCCCATTCCATTCCGGGGTCGCGAAAATGTGGAATGATTCCGGAGTCTTTCCAATTCTGGAGTGGCAACTCCGCAGCACTGATGGCTGCTTCCCTACTTCACACAAATTATGATGATTTATAGCGTAGTGGGTACCACGCAAGTGTATTTGTATTGATTTCCAAGGAGGCCCATAAGGCCCCCAAGATACATTTCTTCAGGGTCCCAATGAAGTTCTTTTTGTGTCTCTTTCTGAGGTTAACATATGTTATATAGCGTACTAGGAGAATGAAATAACGACCGGCCGTCACACAATGCAAATTACGTAACTAGTGCGTCCTTAAAGCTTCCAACTCATTACAAAGGGCTCAGCCATAAATCTTCATCCTCGTTGGCCGCCACACAACAAAGTGCACATAATGCCTTACAGATGTGTATCTGGGGCCTCGCTTCTCAGCAGAATGACGAATAGTGGCGTAGTCGACGCTTCCCTACTTCATAAAAATTATGACTTATGGCGTAGTGGGTACTTCGCATGTGTATTTTATTGGTAGCCCCAAGATTGCTTGCAACGGGCTCTAGAAATGCCGTGACTCCAGCTTTCGCTGTATCTGTGCTGCGATTTGCGCCTAGGCCTGGCGTTTTTTGTCTGATTTAGATGCTTTCCTTATTGGTTCTTTTAACTCTGTAGAGAGTAATATGTGTGCGTCGCTATTTCTTGTTTTCATTCAATATGGGTTTTACTGAAGCATTAATTTCACTTTCACACAGAAAAAACATACCAAAGAATGCACTGATGGACAGGGTCATCATGTGCAAGATGGAGTAGGCTGCTCGGTAAGTTCAACATCTTGTCACAATGTAGAAACACACGAGCCGGCACCACTTGTAGGCAAGTACAGTATTTTGTTTGTTTTTTATCCTCCATGTGTATTCTCGTGACACTAGTTTTTATCCCACCCGAGACGTAGCATTTGCCTCCCTTCTATAAACGGCATGTGTTGGAACTAGCAAGTTGTGTTCTTGAGTCTCTTATGCACGCTACAACACACAAGTACGAAGCTACTTGGACGCGCGAAACTTCACGTTAATAACGTTTCATGTGTGCGTCTGCAACTACCTCCCAGATCACGTTCTTTAAGGGGTATTCAGACGGGGTTAGGAATGCTCGGGGGATAAAGGCGGAGCCTAGTGACGTCAGCTCGCGAGGAGAAGTCTCCACAAATGCCCCCCACTCACACGGACGGGGCGAACGGAGGGGGAGACCAGTGTTACCAGACTACTCCTGTGGCTTGTACCGCCCGTTTCACCAGCGGCTGACGACGATGACCCCAGCTACAGATGACCCCAACTGCAGACTGGACACCCAGTGCCGCTCTCTGCAGGAGCAAGTGCAACAATGTGGCCAAACAAGAGCCAAATTCCGCCACAACCCCCACCGCCGGGGGATCGTTTGTCCTGTCGGGGAAAAGGTCCCCGTCCCCTCCGAGGAGCCGTGGGGGGGTCACGCGCACTCGCTAATCCATGACGTCGCGGTCACGTGATCTGCGATCTCCCCGTCTCCCCCGAGCATTTCTCCCCCGTCTGAATACCCCTTTAGGTGCAAACACAGCCGTATTAGGCAAATGCGCGTACACGATGCAGGTGTAGCGTAGTAAATAGCAACCCACCCTTAAATAAAAACTCCAGGCCTGCGCACAGGTCACAGCGAAAGCTGGAAGAGCGGCGTTTCTAGAGCCCGTTGTAAGCTATCTTGGGGCTACTAATACAAGTACACTAGCAAGGTACACACTGCGCCATAAATCACAATTTTTATGAAGTTGGGATGCACCTAATAAGCCATTATTCGTCATTCTGCTGGGAAGCGAGGCACCAGCTACACGGCTGTAAGGCATTATGTGCACTTTGTTGACGCGACGACTGATGGCGATGAACAATAATGGCTCATCCCTTTGTAATGGGTTGGAAGTTTTAAACGGCCCACCAGCTATGTAATTTGCATTGGGTGACGCCGATTTCCCTCTCCCGTCATGCTGTATAACATACCTGGACGTGGGAGAGAGGGGGCGAAGAACTTTACTGAGACCCCGAGGAAATGGATCGTGCGCTTATGGGCTTCCTTGGCAACCAATACAAGTGCACTTACGAGGAACCCACTACGCTATAAATCACTGTAATTTTTGAGAAGTAGGGAAGCAGGCACTGTGCCATTTTTCGTCATTCTATGGAGAGCCGTGGTACCTGCTAAATGTATGTAAGGCATTATGCGCACTTTGTTGATGCTGTGCCTGATGACGATGAAGAAATAAGGCGGAGCCCTTTTTAATGGGTTGGAAGCATTCAACAGCCTACTCGTTGCGCAATTCGCATTGTGTGACGCCTAGTTACAGAATTCGCTTTGTACGATGCTTGGTGCTTATTTTACTCTTCTACCACATTATATTGCATAGGTTAATGTGGTTCCTTCCCGACATGAAGCCTGTATAGGGTCTTTTTGAAAAGCAGTTTCAAGCACCGGCATGGCTGAGAGGTTGAATACTGGGCTCCCGCGCAGAGGGCCCAGGTTCGAACCTCGTTCTATCCTGGATTTTTTTTTTATTATTTCGTTTTTTTTCTTATTTCGAGCGATAGTGGTTACGGACACGGGCGGCGGCGGCGGACAACTACGGCGCCAAAAACGGCCGCTGAAATGTTCTCATAGCAGCTTTCGCTGTAAAAGAAAACATATATAGTATTTTAAAGGCTTTGAAATTCGTGCGGTATCGTCGTGTTGAGGCGTTGCCAGCACGTCTACCTCCATATTTCATGTGCAGCACGAACGTTCTTACGCCGGGGATCAGTGTCTGTGGTATTGCGTCTGACAAGGAGGACGTTTGACTCCTTACTGGCGCAGCTGTTACAACGATAAAGCTACAAAATGTGTTTAAGAAATTCCTAATAAGTGCACAATCGCCTTCTTGCATGAGGTTGTAACAAGGCCTTTGCAAATGGGCAAACACTTAAGACTCGAAAATACATTGCATGTAAAAGATGGGGCTCATGCCTTTTATAGCGAAAAAGAAGAAAAAACGTACGTCCCTTTGAGAGTTGTTACCTGGCAAAAAGGACGTCCACAGGCACAGATGGCAATTTATCTCCTAGATATGTTAGGCTTTCTAAAATTTATGGTTCAATTTCCTTATAAAAATGACAGTCGGCTTTTCCATGGTGTCCGATGCGCATGCCAGTAATGGCGTTAAGGCTTGTGTCGTTTGTTTTGTACGAAATGATCTTACAGCGGCAGTGCGCGAAGTTAGTGTTGTACGCAAAGAGAATGGTGTGAGGAAGTCAGCCTAGCATTGAGAGCGAATGAACGAAGAAGCGACGTCGGTGGAATCTCACGCGCTGCTGGAAAAAGTGACGTTGCGTGGGTGGGTGCCACTGATCCCAGGAGCATCACTGTTCTCATCAAAAATGCAAAGAAAGCAGCCAATAAGAACCGTAAACGCACACTAACGGAACAAAACGAGAAGAACTGGTAGAGAGAGGACCTCTCAACGGTGAGGTGAGCCAACGCGAGATGTCTGCGTCCGCCGGTACTGACACCAGCTGTCCAGCTATGGTCCGTGGTCATAGATAGATGCAGCCGTGTCCTGCCGGGAGTGAGTGCCATCCACTTAACTGAGGCGTAGCCCTCTTGAGTGTCTGCTCTGTTCCTGTATTATACTATGCGATTCCGCGATGTCCTCAAGCATGCGCGATATCCTCAAAGCGCGCGGGACTTGTGCCGCCCTTATCCTGCTAGGAATACATGCTATGTGGTAAGAGATGAATACTTAGTACCTTGCGAATCGCAGACGCTACGGTTGTGGGATGAGTTTTCAATATCAATGTGGTTAGTGCTGAATATCTTAGCCGTGTAAGGATATTGGCGGTCAGTAGGGGTCCCACGTCCCATGTACCTAACCTCATGCATAGGAGAATTCATTGAGCACATATCTTTGCGTCACCTACAGCCCTTCTTAAAGCACCAATTTTGCTCACTCTCAATTTGGATACCCGGCTCATCTGTCCACACTGCGGTGTCTTCCTCATCGGCAAATTCGGATGAGGCATCAATGTCAAGTGGCGCACGACAACGAGGGTGGCCACGCAAACGGAGGCAGGGAAAGCAGACAAGGAAGCTCTGCGAGCTGCGGCTATGCCGAGAGCGTGGGGCGAGAAACAAGCTAAACAGAGCGCGATGAGTATGGGGCCGGATATCGTTATTGCGTTTAACTCTTAAATACGAATCCTGGCGCCGAGGTATGCTTACCCATTGCATGGCGACACGAGGACATTTCACTCATTCCCTGGCCGGGCAAACCTGTTGAGGTAAAAATCCCACGTCCCATGTGCCTAACCTCATGATAGGCAAATTCATTGAGCACCTACTGCCCTTCATAAAGCAACAATCCTTCTTTGCTCACTCTCAATTTGGATACCCGGCGCAGCTGTCGGCCAAAGATGTCCTGTTACAACTACGGGAAGAAGTCCTAGGGCCTTATTCTTACATGAAAACGAGAGCACTCATTACATTAGATCTCAACGGAATATTTGATAATGTTTAAAGCGACCTGATTCTTTGCAATGTTGCAGACTTGCTCTGTATGACTGTCATAGTGCTACGCGCGCTTTATTCGGTCTTTTTTTTTTGAAGATGAAACTCTTTATTTGGCCGATCTTATCGCCAGGAAACGGGAAGTCAAACTACAGCAATACACACTGCACAGTGATAGCGCGGAACCGAGCGTCGGCCGTCGAAAAACTGCACTGCGGCAAGGCGCGTCGGCATTTACATGCGGGCATCGAACATTCGAGCCTTATCGCCGGTGGCCGCGTTAGTTCGAAAATAATCTCATCTGTCCGCGTTTGCGCGCTCTAGCCTATAGATTCTAAGATAATCTGGAAGGTTTCCATACATTAGGGCGGGGCTTGCGCAAGGCGGGGCTACGCGTCAAACGGACTAGTTAGATAAAAATGACAACAAGAAGCCCGCGTGGCAGTGCCCCTCTGAAAAAGCATCGTCCCGATGCTTGTAACAGAAGAGGGAAGGCGAAAAAGTGCATACAATAATAATTACACTGTAAAGGAAAAAGCAGTCCAAGGTTCGTAGGGCGTATAATGGTGAAGGCGAAACAACATGGCCGACTTCGGGGTCGTGCGCGGCGCCGCTGAGAGTTCGTGACGCCGTCCGGGATGACCTCGTAGTCCAGAGCGCCAACACGTCGAAGAACCTTGTATGGTGCGAAGTATCACCGAACAAGTTTATCACTAAGTCCACGTCGGCGTATCGGCGTCCAGACTCAAACACGTCGCCGGGCTGGTATTCTACGAAGAGCTCATCGAAGATGTAACGGCGGCTGGTCGGTAGTCTGCTGATTCTTGATGCGTAGGCGGATGAGTTGGCGGGCTTCGTCGGTGCGCTGAAGGTAGACAGTCACGTCGAGGTTTCTTCGTCGGTGACGTTGGGTAGCATGGCGTCGAGCGTCGTTGACGGTACTTCGTATACCAACTTGTTATATGCGTCATTTGCGTCGTTTCTTGCACGGCCGTGCTGTATGCGAAGGTCACTTATGGAAGGATCGAATCCCACGTATGTACGACATCGACGTACATGGCCAGCATGTCGGAGATGGTCTTATTCAGACGCTCCGTGAGGCCATTGGTGTGTGAGTGGTAGGCTGTTCTACGGCGGTGGCTTGTTTCGCGTTTTTCAAGATCGCTGAGTAAGGTCAGCAGTAAAGGACGTACCTCTGTCGGTGATGAGGACTTCTGGGCCACGATGACGCAGGACGATGTTCTCAATGAAAAACTTGGCTACCTCGGCGGCACTGCCTTTGGGCAGGACCGGATTTTCGGCGTTGTGAGTGAGGTAGTCGGTAGCTACGACGATCCACTGGTTTTCGACGGTCGACGTCGGGAACGGCCCCAATAAGTCTATACCTAATTGCTGGAACGGTCGTCGAGGTAGTTCGATGGGCTACAGAAGTCCTGCTAGCCTGTCCGTGGTGTCTTGCGTAGCTGACAGTCCCGGTATGTCT